>NC_092372.1:223363313-223593313 GCF_030028105.1 Mobula birostris | reverse complement strand
AAAGCAAAGGAGAGGGCATACAAGGAAGCAAAAATTAGTGGGAAGACAGAGGATTGGGAAGTTTTTAAAAGCTTACAGTGGGCAGTTTTGGTCTCCTTATTTAAGAAAGGATGTGCTGACATTGGAGAGGGTACAGAGAAGATTCACTAGAATGATTCCGGGAATGAGAGGGTTAACATATGAGGAACGTTTGTCCGCTCTTGGACTGTATTCCTTGGAGCTTAGAAGAATGAGCGGAGACCTCATAGAAACATTTCAAATGTTGAAAGGCATGGACAGAGTGGATGTGGCAAAGTTGTTTCCCATGATGGGGGAGTCTAGTTACGAGAGGGCATGACTTAAGGATTGAAGGACACCCATTCAGAACAGTGATGCAAAGGAATTTTTTTAGTCAGAGGGTGGTGAATCTATGGAATTTGTTGCCATGGGCAGCAGTGGAGGCCAAGTCATTGGGTGTATTTAAGGCAGAGATTGATAGGTATCTGAGTAACTAGGGCATCAAAGGTTATGGTGAGAAGGCGGAGGAGTGGGACTAAATGGGAGAATGGATCAGCTCATGATAAAATGGCGGAGCAGACTTGATGGGCCGAATGGCCGACTTCTGCTCCTTTGTCTTATGGTCTTATGGTCTTACATATATCATATAATCATATTTGTCACAGATCTCCACACAATATTTATCTGAGGTATACACTTACAGAAAGGAGAGGAAAGAAGGAACAATCGAAAAAAGAAAACTATGTACAGAGTAGGGAGTGATTTTTTTTTACAACATATTCATTGACTTGTGAGAATAAAATCAGGCCTATGAGGTGTTATGTAGTGAAACCATTTTTCCAGTATGAATAAAATTGTTCCAATTTATGATTAACAGATGCTGTTATCTTCTCCATTTTGTAAATGTCCATTGTAATTTCCATCCATACATTTAAAGTTGGGCTCTCCTGTGATAACCATTTCCTGGTAAGGGTCTTTTACCAGCCACCAGCAGTAAATTCATTAAATATTTATCTCTTTTCAACCATTCTTGAGGTATATACCCAAAATATATGGTCTTACTCTCTAAGGGTATTTCACATTTAAAGATGTCTTGTAGGGCATTATGTATCAGTAGTCTTTGATTACGGGGTATTCCCAGAAAATATGATAATGGTTTGCATTTTGATTTCCACAATTTCTCCAGCAAACAGGGAGGTTACTATCATAATGGGATTTCTGAGAGGGTGTAATAAAATATCTTATCAGGTTTTTCCACCCAAACTCATTCCATTTCTGTGAACTGGTACACATCCATTGATACCTCCATATTATTGTCCAGTCTTCCTCAGATATTATTATCCCTCCTTCCTTCTCCCATTTTGTTTTAATGTATGAAGTCGAACGTGTTTTAAGATGTGACAAACCCTTATACACGCTTGAAATGATTCTACTACTGTTGCCTGAATTATATGCTTTTCTAAATAGCTCTATCAGACATGTACTTGCCTTGGTTACATTTTTAACCGTCCTATTAACACACTGTCGCATTTGTAAATACCGATAAAAGTCTTGTTTTTCTAATAAATGTTTCTCTTTGAGCATTTCAAAACTGAACAATGTTCCTTCTTTCATTATATTGCAAATAGCTGTTGTTCCCCAGATGTGTTCATGTTTTATTGTTTTACAACATTGAACCTCAGTGGATTTAACTTGGCTTTTGACACTGATCAACAGAAAAATATTCTTTTGTGTCAAAGTGAAAACAGGTCCCTACAAAGTGATCTAAATTAACTCCAAATATAAAACATAAAATAATTGATTGCATAAGCATTCCATTTAATATGACACACCAAATCATCACTGGTGCAGCCAATTGGTTTTAGAAGTCACATAATTAGTTAAATGAAGATCACTGTGTGCAGTCAAGGTGTTTCAACTGATTGTAGTAACAATACACCTGTAGCTGGAAGGTCCAACTGATGGTGAATCAGTATCCTGGCAAAAACTACACCATGAAAACAAAGCAACGCTCCAAACAACTCCGCAAAAAGGTTATTGAAAAGCACAAGTCAGGAGATGGATACAAGAAGATTTCCAAGTCACTGAATATCCCTTGGAGTACAGTTCTCAATCGTCAAGGAATGGAAAGAATATGACACAGTTGTAAACCTGCCTTGAGCAGGTCATCCTTAAAAACTGAGTGACCGTGCAAGAAGGGGACGAGTGAGGGAGGCCACTAGGAGACCTATGACAACTCTGGAGGAGTTACAAGCTTCAGTGGCTGAGATAGGAGAGACTGTGCATACAACAACTGTTGCCCAGGTGCTTCACCAGTCACAGCTTTATGGGAGAGTGGCAAAGAGAAAGCCACTGTTGAAAAAAACTCACTTGAAATCTCAGCTTGAGTTTGCCAGAAGGCATATGAGGGACTCTGAAGTCAGCTGGAAGAAAGTTCTATGGTCTGATGAAACCAAAATTGAACTTTTTGGCCATCAGACTAAACACTATATTTGCAATAAGCCAAACACTGCACATCATCAAAACACACCATCCCTACCGTGAAGCATGGTGGTGGCTGTATCATGCTGTGGGGATGCTTCACTGCAGCAGGCCCTGGAAGGCTTGTAAAGGTAGAGGGTCAAATGAATGCAGTAAAATGCAGGGAAACCCTGGATGCAGTCTGCAAGAGAACTGTGACTTGGAAGATTTGTTTTCAAGCAAGACAATGACCCAAGCATAAAGCCAGAGCTACACAGGAATGGCTTAAAAACAACAAAGTTCATGTCCTGGAGTGGCCAAGTCAGAGTCCAGACCTCAATCCAATTGAGAATTTGTGGCTGTTGAAAAAGGCTGTTCACTCACGATCCCCATGCAATCTGACAGAGCTTGAGCAGTTTTGTAAAGAAGAATGGGGAAAAGATTACTGTGTCCAAATGTGCAAAAGTTGGTAGAGACCTATCCACACAGACTCAAGGCTGTAATTGCTGCCAAAGGTGTATCTACTAAATACTGACTTGAAGGGGGTGAGTAATTCTGCAATCAATTATTTTGTGTTTTATATTTGTCATTAATTTAAATCACCTTGTAGAGATCTGTTTTCACTTTGACACAAAAGAGTATTTTTCTGTTGGTCATATCAAGAAAGCCAAATTAAATCCACTGTGACTCAATGTTGTAAAACAATAAGACATGAAAACTTCCAAGGGATCTGCATATTTTTATAGGCACTGTATATAACCAAATAATGTATATATAAATGAGACGTAATTCTTTGAACTGGGGTGTAAAGCACAGTAATACACACATAACACATGAAAACTTATGAAGGTAGGATAAAATCTACAGATGAATCACACATAAATAACAAACTGAAGTGCCCTAATATTAAATATTGTAAGGTATGGAACAGATTAACCAGTGACACACTGAATACAATGAGAGAGTTCAGAAGCCTAATGGCCTGGGGGAAGAAACTGTTTCTCATCCTGACTGTCCTTGTTTTTATGCATCGGAGTCTCCTACCTGATGGGAGAAAGTGGGATGGATGGGTGGGAATCTTACTAATACTAAGGGCCCTGGGTACGCAGCACTCCTGATTAATGTCCACAGCGGATGGTAGGGAGACCCCTGTGATCCTCTCAGCCGTCCTCACCTTTGCTGGGTCTTCTGGTCCGATGCTTTGCTGCTATCGTACCACAGGGAGGTGCAACGTGTCAGGGTGAGTCACCAACTCTCTTGTAAAACACAGTTAAGATGGGGGAGGGGAGGTGGAGGGGAACGTTGCTTGCCTGAATCTTCTTATGAAGTGGTGGCTGCTGTGCCTTCTTGTTCAGGGAGTGCTATTAAGCGACCAGGTGAGGTCATTTGTGATGTGAATGCCAAGGATACTGGTGTAGTTAACTCTCCCTATGGAGGAACCAGGTATTAACAGAAGGGGATGGTTCGTTCGCCTGCACCTTCCTGAATTCCATAAAGATTCCCTTTTTCTTCTCCACATTCAGGCTTAGGTTGTTCTTCTCACACCAATCCACCAGTCCCTCCACTTCCTCTCTATACTCCGTCTTATCATCATTCTTGATAAGGCCAACCACTGTCGTGTCATCCGCACACCTGATCACACCCTCATGGTTCATTTATTTACACTACTTCGATATGTCAGAATTTAGAGTGATTTTTAGCCCTTGCAATGCACTGTTGCCACAAAACAATAAATTTCACAACATATGTCAGGGATAATAAAGCTGATTCTTTTATTGGAATTGGTTCATTATCGTCACATGTACTGGAATGTACCACACTGTTGTGATGCCACTGGTACCAAACTGTTCCGGTCTCTGCCGTTCCTTTGGGTCCATCAGACGTGTGGAGACGTGTTCAGCCTGCTACATGGGTTACAGATTGCTCTCCATATCGTACTGTGCTGATTTGTGCACTCGCTTTGACAGTGAGATGCAACATCCACAGTCAACTTACTGAGATAGAGTGAAAAGCTTGTCTTGCGCACTGTTCACACAGATCGGATCACTACACACAGCACTGAGCTGGAATGAGGTAAAACAATAACAGAATGCAGAATACAGCGCTTTTCAAACACGTTCGGGACTCTTTCCTTAATCAGTACATGGAAGCCTGTTTGGCGAGGTCGAGAATGGCTTCGGGCTGGGCGGTGAGAACTAGACCCAGAGCGTATTGCTGCACCAGGGCCCAGGTCCTCATGCAAGGCACGACCCAGTGTCTGGATGATTTAACACCAGCCCAGATAGACTGGAGAGGCAGGGTGCTGGGACCAGAGGCGAGGGTCAGGCCGATTTCACTCACCCTCCTGCAATATTCACTCTCTATGGCGCTGAGACTGTGGGACTGCCCCCGGCTGCTGTGTTTCGTGTCTGCAAGCTTTGTGATGATTTGCCTGGCTAATATGATGAACTGAGACTGAGGCTTTGGGCCTACTCCTGAGGAATTGAGGATATTTTTTTAAAAAAATCATTTTGAACCTATGTAACCTCTGGCTAAAAGAATAATTGGGACTGAATAGGAATTTTTGAACTGAAGTAAACTCTGTCTTCAGCAGTTAGCTAAGACAGGCTCACTACCAGTTTGCCTTTGGTATGCAGAGAGAGAGAGACATTATACATTGTACCCTCGTTTGAGTAGGGAGGGAGGAGGACTCACTGATAAGGATAGGAATGAACATCTGTCTGTAATTAAGCCAGGGCCTTCCAAAGGGAATAACTGATAAGGACTGGACAGTACATCCATTTGTAGTTAAACCTTGATTTAACAGACTCTCTTATCCAAGTAATTAAGCTTTGCACCAGCAGACTTGGTGGGTGTACCAGTCCTAATGACATCTTGCAACAGTAATGTATGGGGCTTACTACGTATAAATATACGGCCGTAACTAGAGAGAAGGAGCCCACTTGTCAGATGGTGGCAGTACTTACGTGCCTTCCCTTCGACAACTGGGTCTCAAACTCCTGCAGGAGGGTGCGCAATAAACTGTTGTAACTATAAGAAGCTGGTCTCCCGAGTTTTATTCAGATTTGACTTTAAAACCCCGGGGATTCGGATCCAGGGACTCAATTTGGTTCGGAATACCAATGCTTGCTTCTGTTCTTTGCATGATTGTGTTTTTTTTCTCTTTTTCTCTGCGCATTCGAGGTTGGTCTTTCATTTTTTATAATTGGCTGCTTTTGGGTTTCTTGCTGCCTGTAAGCAGACAGATCTCAAGGCTGTATAATTTATACATTCTTTGAATCTTTTGCAGTCCCAACTAGAGAGAGAGCGATACCGGATCTCCTGTTAAGGAATGAGACAGGGCAGGTGACAGAGTTTGTGTCGGGGAACACTTTACACCTAGCGATCATAAAGCCACTTGTTTCAATGTAATTATGGAAAAGAAAGGTCTGGTCCTCGGTTGAGATTCTAATAAATTGGAGAAAGGCCAATTCTGATGCTGTCAGAAAGGATCTGGGTCCGGCAAGTGTGGACTGGGACTGGCTGTTTTCTGGTGTACTTGCAAAGTGGGAAGCCTTCAAAAGTGAAATATTGAGAGTAGAGTTTGTATGTTCCTGTCAGAATAAGAAGCAAGGATAACAGATCAAAGGAACCCTGGTTTAAGAGAGATATTGAGGCCCTGGTTAAGACAGGAACAAATGAGGTTTGAGGAGTATGAGAGATGCAAGAGATCACTTACGAAGGAAATCAGGAGTGCTGAAAGAAGACACGAGGTTGGCCTGGTAGACGCGTTGGAGGCCTGTGACTAGTGGAGTGCCACAGGGATCGGTGCTGGGTCGTTGTCTGACATCTATATCAATGATCCGGATGATAATATGGTTCACTGGATCAGCAACTTTATGGATGACACCAAGATTGGGGGTGAGTGGACAGCGGGGAAGGCTTTCAGCAGGATCTGCATCAGCTGGAAAAATGGGCTGAAAAATGGCAGATAGAATTTAATGCAGACAAATGTGAGGTTTTGCACTTTAGACCAACCAGGCTACCCTTTCTGACAGCATCTTACATAGTGCACTGAGGAGTGTGGCAGAACAGATGAATCTGGGAATACAGGTACAGCACATAATTCATTGAAAGTGGCGTCACAAGGAGATAGGGTCATAAAGAGAGCTTTTGGCACATCGGCCTTCATAAATTAGGGCACCAAGTACAGGAGATGAGATGTTGTGTTGGAGTTGTATAAGACGCTGGTGAGGCCCGATTTGGAGTATTGTGTGCAGTTTTGGTCATCTGCCTCCAGGAAAGATGTAAATAAGAGTGAAAGAGCACAGAGAAAAATTACAAGGATGTTGCTGGGACTTGAGGACCTGACTTGTAGGGAAAGCTTGAACTCCCTTTATTCTCGGGAGTGTAGAAGACTGAGTGGAGATTTGATAGAGGTATACAAAATTATGAGGGGTATAGATAGGGTAAATGCAAGCAAGCTTTTTCCACTGAGGTTGGGTGAGACTGCGACAAGAGGTCATGGGTGAAAGGTGAAATGTTGAAGGGGAACATGAGGAGAAACTTCTTCACCCAGAAGGTGAAATGAGTTACCAACACAAGTGGTGGATGTGGATTTGATTTCAACGTTTAGAAGAATTTGGGTAAGTACATGGTTGGGAGGGATATGGAGGGCTATGGTCGATGGGACAAAGCAGATTAATGGTGAGGCATAGACTAGATGGGCCAAATGGCCTGTTTCTGAGCTGCAGTGGTCTACAATTCTATAATGAACAAAGGCTAGAAGTTTCTTTCTTCTTTCTTTATTAATCTTTTTATTGATTTAAAAGGAACATAAATACAAGAATTATCTCAAATATATATATCAATAACAATACAAATCGAGATTGAGATAGACATCATCAAAATCATAGTGTTAAGCTAGTGTATAACATATAATTAAAACAGAAAACAGCAATTCTCCTCTTATCAGTTAGAAGTTTGTAGTACTGTAATTCCTTGCATGCAAGAATTGGGAACGAGATGCCGGAAGTAGTGGCTGAGCTGAGCGCATTAGCAACATTTGAAAGCCACCTGGATAAGTTCATGGATAGGAGAGGCTAAGGGGGCCGTTCGGCCAAATGCAGACGATGGGACTAGCTCTCCGGGAAAGGCACAAGGAGGCGGGAGGGTCTGATTCTAGGAGCGAGAATCTGGATTTAAATGAGAAGTGAGTACCTTTCCACAGAGACCGGTGTTATTTTAATGACCAATAGGCTTGGTGTTTATCTCTCACCCTACCCCTCTGAGACAAGTGCTTGCTCCGTCACGTCGCTGTTTATGGGATCTTTCTGTGCAGACTGATTTCCGCTATCCCTGTATCATCAGCGATTGTGATTTTAAAAAATGCATTGGCTGGAATACACACATTTGTGAAAAGAGTCCTTTTGGGGTTGGGGGTGGGTGCGGAACGAAGTCCCTGATATCGCACCGTAGTGGTGGGAACTTCAGCGCAGGGGAGGATAGTGTCAGCTCCATCAAAACTACAACATCCATGAGACACCGCGCGAGGCACGTCACGTAAATGCGTGAGTGGCGAATCCGGCGATATATCCGCGTCACGTGGCGATGCAGGAAGCAGGTCCGGGACCGGGTGCTGCAGCGGGTGAGTGCAGGGGGAGGTGTGAGGGGTTAGAGGGGGAGGTGTGAGGGGTCAGAGGGGAGGGAGGTGTGAGGGGTCAGAGGGGAGGGAGGTGTGAGGGGTCAGAGGGGAGGGAGGTGCGAAGGGTTGTAGGGGAGGTGTGAGGGGTTAGAGGGGGAGGTGTGAGGCGTTGTAGGGGAAGGAGGTGTGAGGGGTTAGAGGGGGAGGTGTGAGGCGTTGTAGGGGAGGGAGGTGCGAGGGGTTAGAGGGGAAGGAGGCTTGAGGGAAAGGGAATGAGACAGAATAAGAAGGTTGTGGGAGGGAAGGAGAACAAGCTGGCACACAGGTGAGACCAGGTGAAGGGGAAGGAGGGTGGAGGAGGTGGTTGAAGTCAGCCGGGAGGGTTAGGTAGGCAAAAAGCAGGATCTCTGGGTGACCACCCATTTCATTTTGACTTCCCATTCTGACGTGATGCGGTCACTCTCAAGTTGGAGGCTCAACGCCTCGTGTTCTATCTGGGTAGCTTCCAACCTGACGGCATGAACATTGACTTCTGTAAATTTCTACACCCTCCGCCTTCTCTCTTTTTCCATTCCCTGTTTTGGCTTCCCTCTCAACTGGCCATCACCTCCCCTAGGTGCCCCTCCTTCCTTGTCTTCCATGGTCCACTCTCCTCTCCTATCAGATTCCTCTTTCTTCTCCATCTTGTTTTACGGCGGTTGGCACCCAGCTTAATGGTGCATTACCACCACCTTCTGCTCCGGAGTGTGCAATAGACTTACATTCTAAATCCCCTCACCCAATCACACACACACATACCCTAACCCACACTTTATCCTCCCCTCTTTGGCCATCCTAGTACCCTATTCCTGCTTATCTGTCATATCCTATTTTTTAAAAAAACCCTGTGCCCCTTAAGAAAGCTAAAAAAAAAAATACCCTGACCTGTGCTCTCTCACCCATGCCCAGCAACCCTTTTAATGTGAATTCCTGCACCCCCAATTCCCTTAGATTAATTATCATCATCTCTCTCTGTATCCCATACTTCTTGCAACTCAGAACTACATGTTCTACTGACTCCTCTTCCTGACATTCCTCACACAATCCTGTCTGGTGTTTCCCTATCATTTTCAATGGTTTGTTTAATGCACAGTGTCCCAGCCTTAATCTAGTTCACACAGTTTCCTCTCTTCTGTTTCCATTACCTACCCTAGTAACTGCAACACTCTTTTGTATTTGATATAAATGCCTCCCTTTCCCAACTTTCTTGCCACATTTGGTTGATTTTCTTCCCAGATTACACACTTAACCTCTGCTTTACTGATACTAATGTGCATTTCTGTATTTTCTTTCTTTAACGCCCTCTTTGCCAACTCATCCACCCTCTCATTCCCCTTCACCCTCACATGTGCTGGAACCCATAGACATTTTACTTGACCTCCCTGATTTGCAATTCTTGTGACTGACTCAATACTGATTCACTTTCTTTTTTCACTCCCTCCTTTGTTGTTTTCAGTCTTTGAACATTCATTACTTTTCCTCTTTAACTCCTCCATATTTATCCTTGTGCCTCTACCATCATTCATACACACCAAATCCCTTTCTTCCATCAAATCTTCAATTACCTTTCCATTTGGATCTGTAATCGGATCCCCCCACATTGAGCTGTGAGCATTGACATCTGCACACCACACTACTTTATGTCTGTTTTGTCCTTGTATCCTTAATGGACTGTCCAAATCCAACCTTTTATATGGATTCTAGTAGTTAATTATAACCACTGCCTCCCCTCCATATTTATACTCATTGGTACCCCCGTGATCACTCCTTTACAACCACCATTTTGTGCTCCCACCCTCCCAGTGTATTCCACCTTGCATTTTCCTATCTCTTTTAGCTTGAGTGCTTTCTCAAGTTGTTCCTCATTCGCACATCTCACCAATAGGCTGCCATCATTAAGGACTTTTGCAAATACTATTTCCCCCTATCTTATTTGCCAGAGTTGTTGTTAGCACAAATGGGTTAATTTTCTTCATGTGTCCCTAAGCCGTCTCATTAAACCTAATTATGACAACACCTTCTCTCTGAACTTGTTCATCTTCCTCACTTTCAGAGTTCTCTCCACTGTCATTTCTTATTTTATTCCCTTTGTCTCGGTTTTCATTCATCCGTCCCCTCACTACCTCCTCATTCCCTTTACTTCTCCCTTCACAATAATCCATTTCTCCCCGGCTGCCTACCTCTGATCCCAAATCCCTATCCCACTCCTTCCCCACTCTCTTTCCCTCAATCCCCCCTCGTCTTGTCCACCATTACCGGACCTGTGTGAACCCCCCCCCCCCGCCCCGCCCCGCCCCAGCAATTCCCGCTCCTTCCCCACTTTCCCTCAACAACATTCATACACGCATGTGCTCCTATTCCAGCCGCTGACCTCCGGACACCGGATTCCTCCTTCTCCGGCCCTTTACCTTTTTAACCCATTACCTCCCGGTTTCTTACTTCAACCCCCTCCCCCACCTACCTGGCTTCACCTGTCACCTGCCAGCTTGTCCTCCGTCCTCCCCCTCCCCGTTCTTATTCTGGCTTCTTCCCCGTCCTTTCCAGTCCTGATGAAGGGTCTCGGCTTGAAACTTCGACTGTTTATTACCCTGTACAGCCGCTGCCTGCCCCGCTGAGTTCCTCCAGCGCGGGGTGTGTGTTTGTGTGTGTTGCTCTGCATCGCCAGCGTCTGCAGGATTTCCTGTGATGATGATTCCATTCAATATCACTGGCCACCGTGCCCGCAGTGTCGCCTGGACCAGCACTGGTACCCACTGGTGCCCCCCCTCGCCCCCACCCAGTCTCTGCCCCTTGCTACCCACCCTGACCCAGTGCAGCCGCCAGTGGGACCAGGGCAAGTCCAGTGGTGGGCTTTGGAGATCGGGAGGGTGGTGGGTACCAGTGGGTGCAGAAGGGTGTACGTGGGGGTGGGGGATAGTGGATGGGAGGGTGGAGAGTGTGTGGGGGGAGAGTGGATGGGAGGGTGGGGAGTGTGTGGGGGGAGAGTTGATGGAAGAGTGGGGAGTGTGTGGGGGGAGAGTGGATGGGAGGGTGGGGAGTGTGTGGGGGGGAGAGTGGATGGGAGGGTGGGGAGTGTGTGGGGGGGAGAATGGATGGGAGGGTGGGGAGTGTGTGTGGGGAGAGTGGATGGGAGTGTGGGGTCCCTGAGAAAGTGTCCCCACGGAGACTCCAATGTCCCGTCACTGACCCTCCTCCTCCCCTCCCCACAGGGATGAGCGGTGGAAGTGGGCCGCACCCCCGGCGGGTGCTGGTGACGGGGGGTTCGGGGCTGGTGGGCCGCGCCCTCCAGCAGCTGGTGAGCGAAGGAAAGGAGCTGCCCGGCGAGAAGTGGATCTTCCTGTCCTCCGCCGATGCTGACCTGACGTAAGCTGGGTGGGGAGAGGGGACAGCATTTGTCGTGCGGGGGTGAGGCACTAGCTGGGACCCATCCCAAGGGCAACTGTAGGGGAGGGGTACGGAGACGTGGAGAGAGGTGGTGGGATGATGCTTTGGGAGAAAGAATGCCTGGTGGCCCAGTCCTGGTGGGGGTGCAGGAGGTATTCACCTCCAGCAGTCCACTTGGCCTATCGCCTGCATCCCAGCCCCCGGCTGCACCAGGCTTCTTGGTGGTAACCCTTGGGTCGTGGGTTTAGTGGTGGTCGGTATGGTCACAGAGTGATACAGCAGGCAAAAAGGCCATTCAGCCCAATATGTCTATACTACATTGTATAGATGTATTTAAACTGGTCCCATTTGCCCTGTTTGACGCATAACCCTCTAAAGCATCCCTATCCACACTCCTGTGAAGTACCTTTTGAAACCACTTCCTTTGGCATCTCATTCTGTAAACCCTCCACCCTCTGTGAAGAAATTGCCCCTCAAATTCCTTTTAAATCTATCCCCTCTCATCTTAACCCTGTGCCCTCCAGTTTTTGGTTCCCCTTTCCTGGGGAAAAGTCTGAGTGCTCTGCTTCTCCTCAATTTCTACGTGTTTACAGGGTCACCACTCAGTTTTCTAAGCTCGACGCTTGCCCAGCCTCTCCCTAGACCTCAGGCCCTTGAGTCCTGGTGACATTTTCAAATCTTGCCATTCCTCCAGCTCACTGGTATCCTTTAAACGGGGTGACCAAGACAACACACAACTGTCTTAAGAGTGGCCTGCCCAACTTCCAGTGTAGTGTCCCAGCTCCTGCACAGAGTGTCCTGGCAGATGAAGGTGAGCAAGCCCCAACACCCTCTTCACTGACCTGCCCACCATCAGCCTCTTGAACCAGAAAGACAACTCCACTCAACCTCACTCACGCCAGTCCTGCAGAAGGGTCTCGGCCCGAAATGTCGACTGTACTCGTTTCCATAGACACTGCCTGGCCTG
Organism: Mobula birostris; assembly: GCF_030028105.1. Lineage (NCBI taxonomy): Eukaryota > Metazoa > Chordata > Chondrichthyes > Myliobatiformes > Myliobatidae > Mobula > Mobula birostris. The sequence goes on along the minus strand of NC_092372.1, from coordinate 223,580,843 downwards.
CTGAGTTCCTCCAGCATTTTGTGTCTTGCCACGTTCTGTGGACTCACTTTCAAGGTCTCTCAATCTCGTGTTCTCGATATTTATTGTATATTTATTTATTATTTTTCTTTTTCTGTATTTGCACAGTTTTGCACATTTCTTGTGCATCTTGTGTGCGGTCGCTCATTAATTCTGTTGTGTTTCATTGTATTTACTGTGAATGCCTGCAAGAAAATGAATCTCAGGGTTGTATATGGTGACATAAATGTGCTTTGAATTCTGATTTACTTTGTACCCGTGATTCCACTTCCAAGGAATCATTTACTCTTCGGTCTATTCTCTGTTCTACAACACCACCCATTGTCGAGCCATTCACTGTGAAAGTCCAGTCCTTGGCCCACTAACACATCTGATCAAGATTTCCCTGTAATTATAAAGATTAGCTTTACTTGTCACATGTCAAAGCATACAGTGAAATGTGTACGTAGTGTCAACAATCGCAGTTAGAGATTGTGTTGGGGGCAGCCCGCAACTGTCACCATGCTTTCAGCACCAACATAACATGCCCACAACTTACTAACCAAACCAGTACGTCTTTGGGAGGAAACTGGAGCACCCGGAGGAAACCCACACGATCATAAGGAAAATGTAGAAGCCCCCTTACAGCCAGCAAGGGGAATTGAACCCCGATTGCTGGGGCTAGAAACCATTTCGTTAACCACTGACAACCTGCTTAAGACCATGAGACAGGAGCAGAATTAGTCCACTCAGCCCATCGAACCTGCTGCACCGTTCCATCAAGGCCCTCTCAATCCCATTCTCTTGCCTTCTCCCCATAACCTTTGATGCCCTGACTGATCAACAACCTATCAACCTCCACTTTAAATATACCCGAGACGTGGCCTCCCCAGCTGCCTGTGGCAATTAATTCAAACGATCTGTCATCCTCCAGCTAAAAAAAAATTCCTCCTCCTAAAGGGACGCCCTTCTATCCTGAGGCTGTGCCCTCTGGTCATAGGCTCCCCCAGTGTTGGAAACAACCTCTCCACATCCACTCTATCTAGGCCTTCCAATACTCGAGAGGTTTCAAGGAGCTCCCCCCTCATTGTAAACTCTGCTGAGTACAGGCCCAGAGCCATCAAACGTTCCTCATACTTGGCTGTCAATGATTCTACCTATTTTAGTGTCATCCACAAACCCTTTAATGTTCCTCCATTGTTTCTGTTTTATCTCGTTCTACCTCAATGCACTGCGTAATGAATTGTTCAGTGTGCAAGACAAGCTTTTCACTGCCTCGTGACGATAATAAACTAACTCCAATTATACCTTCTCGTCTCGATCTTTGATATAGATGACAAACAACTGTGGGCTCAGGTTCAGGAACAGTTATCACCCTGCAACTCTCAGGCTCCTGAACCAGCATGATAAACTTCATCACCTCCTCTGAACTGATTCCACAACCTACAGACTCACTTTCAAGGACTCTTTACCACTCGTGCTCTCGGGATGATTCATATTTGCACAGTTTGGTTTCTGCTTGTGTCAGTTTTTGTGGATAGTTTTTTTGCAGATCTTTCTATATTAATTTATTTTACTGTGAATGCCCACAAGGAAATGAATCTCTGTGTAGTATATGCTGACGTATACATAATTTGATATTAAAATTACTTTGAACTACGAACACCAGTCCAGTCCAAACAACCTCTCTCCATCTCTCTCTGCTCCTTGCTATCGAGCCTTTTGCACCTTCACAAAAACTTAGCATGTTCGATGGTGTCCCCTTCCGGTGGAGGATGGCGGTTTTCCCGTGGTGAGGACGAGTGTGTCCGTGGTTGGGTGGGAGAGTTGGTGGTGCTGCCTGTGGCATAGCTGGTTGGGGTACCCTGGCAAATGGTTCTGCTCTCTATCCCCTCCCCGGTGCAGGAACGTGGCAGAGACCAGGGCGGTATTCAAGCGCTGTCAGCCCACCCACGTCATCCACCTTGCTGCCAAGGTGGGGGGGCTCTTCCACAACATGGCACACAACCTGGACTTCTGGGTGAGTATGGATCCTGCGGGGGTGGGGTGGTGGAGCGACAGGAGGATCTCCATCCATAGGGAGATTAGGGTTTAACCTCAGAATAAAGGAACCTGCTTTTGGATGACCAGAAGACATAGGAGTAGAACGAGGCCATTCAGCCCATTGAGTTTGTGCCATTCCATCATGGCTGATTTATTATCCCTCCCACCCCCATTCCCCTGCCTTCCCATACAACATAGAGCAGAAGAGCACGCTACAGGCCCTTTGGTCCAGGGTGTTGTATCAATCTTTTACCGTCCATGATCAATCTAACCTTTCCAACCCACACAGCCCTCCATTTTTCTATCATCCATGTACCTACCTCGGAGTCTCTTAAATATTGCTAAAGTATCTGCCTCTACCACCCCCCAGCAATGAGTTCCACACACCTACGACTCTGTATTTTAAAAAAAAACTTACCTCTAACACCTTAAAATTATTGCCGTCCCCCACATTAATAAAGGTGTCATAGGTCTCCCGGTGACCTTTGACACCCTGACTAATTAAGAACAAATCAACCTCCACTTTCAATACACCAATGACTTGGCCTCCAGTCACGTGTGGCAAAGAATTCCAGATTCACCTCCCTCTCGCTAAAGCAATCCCTCCTCATCTCTGTTCATAGAGGATGTCCCTCTATTCTGAAACTGTGCCCTCTGGTCCTCGCCATCCTCTCCATGTCCACCCTGTCCAGACCTGTCAATGTTCGGTGGGTTTCACTGAGATTGCCAGTGAAGTGGGGAGCTCTGTGTACGGCAAATCCAGGAGGTTATCATCACGTCAGGGTTTTCCAGACCTAGAATGGGGTTCACAATCACTGGCATACATCATGGAATTTGTCTTGTGGCAGCAGTATGCTGCAAGACGCAAGAAATATATAAAAAATAAATAGTGCAAAAAGAGTGAGGTTGTGTTCATGGACCGCTTGGAAAACACAGGAGTAGAATCAGGCCATTCAGCCCATCGTCTGTTCTGCCATCCCATCATGGCTGATTTGTTATCTCTCTCAACCCCATTCTCCTGTCTTCTCCCCGTAACCTTTGATCAAGAACCTATTCATCTCTACTTTAAACATACCCAATGATGGCCTGCACAGCCGTCTGTGACAATGAATTTCACAGATTCACCACTCACTGTGTAAAGAAATCCTCTGGCAGAGGGGAAGAAGCTGTTCCTGAAATGTTGGATGTGTCCCTGAGACTACTGTGCCTCCTTGATGGAGGTAACGGGAGGCTGGGGTGTCCCAGGTGGTGAGGGGCCTGAGTGATAGGTGCTGCCTTCCTGAGGCACTGGCTGTTGACAGTGTCCCCGATGGGGGTGCTAGCTGTGTCTCCATACCCTGCTGTGTGTTGGGGGGGGGTGCAGTTTCTGGGTTTCAACCCAGCAATGGAGGGGGTTCACAAAGGTACTGTGAGGCTCAAGAGCCTGAGTTAAAGGGAGAGTTTCAGCTCGCCTGTGACTTCATTCTTTCAAGAATGGGTTTGGGTTGGGTGGATGGGTGAGTGGGGGGTAAAGCTGGAGAGGGGAAATCAAGGAATATGGTGTGGAGCTTGGTTGGAGGAGGGGTGTGGAGTGGGTGGAGGAAGCAGTGGGATAGGGATGGAGTTGGGGATGAGGGGGCTGGCGGGAGGGGCGTTGGAGATGAGCTGGCAAGAAAGGGCAAAGATGAGGGGTCGGCGGGAGGGGCGTTGGAGATGAAGGGGTTGGTGGGAGGGGACTTTGCGGATGCAGGGGTCGGTGAGAGAGGAGGGTGGAGGGGGTGAGTGCATCGGGTTGCTGCAAGGGGTCCGGGTGGACCCAGTAGACGTGGCCCCCAGGACTGACTCCCTGTGGACCCATTCCTGTCCCCAGCGGCAGAACATGCAGATAAACGACAACGTCCTGCAGACAGCCCACGAACACGGAGTGGCCAAGGTCGTCTCCTGCCTCTCCACCTGCATCTTCCCTGACAAGACCACCTACCCCATCGATGAGACCATGGTGAGTCCCGCGTCTGCTCACCCCTCCCTCCTCACCCAGGGCTCAGAGCTTTCTGTGGCGTATCAATAATAACTGGTGAAGGACGAAGGAGACGTACAGTATTTCTTTAGCTCCTGAAGAAGTAGAGGTACTGGTGAGCTTTCTGGGCCCCGACACTAGGATGGTTGAATCAGAATGAGGTTTAATATCACGGGACATGTCGTGATGTTTGTTATGCAGCAGCAGTACAATGTACACAATGAAAACTAAATTATGGTAAATATACACTTACTGTAATTTACAGCTTTTTAAATATATTATTACAATATGTTATAGTAAAAGTTAAATTAAATAAATAGTTCAAAAAGAGAAGAAACAAGTAACGAGGTAGTGTTCATGGGTTCAATGTTCATTCAGAAATCAGGAGGCCGAGGGGAAGAAGCTGTTCCTGATGGTAACAATGGAGAAGGGGGCATGTCCTGGGTGGTTTGGATCCTTAATGATGGACGCTGCCTTTTTGAGGCACGGCTCCTTGAAGATGATTTGGATGCTGCGGAGGCCAGTGCCTATGGGGAGCTGACTGATTTCACAACTTTCTGCAGCTTATTTCGATCCTGTGCACGCCCCCATACCAGACGGTGATGCAGGGCGCATCAGGACATATAAAACATAAAACAATACAGCTCCAGAACAGGCCATTCGGCCCAGTGTTGTGCTGAACCAGCTAAAAAGCAAATCTGAACCACCCAAGCACTGATCCCTCCTGCCTACACAATCTTTGATCTTAGTGTGTTAAAGACCCAGCAGCACAGCATCGTGGGCCGCAGAGCCTGTACAGTTATGTCCTAAATAGTTGTAGATATGTACACCAAGGGACTGGAAGCTCCCCACCATGACCTCTATCTCTCTCTCTCTCTCGTTTAGATACACAACGGGCCTCCACACAGTTCAAATTTTGGATATTCCTATGCCAAGCGCATGATTGACGTTCAGAATCGGTAATCATTGCTTGTTTGTGTCTGACCTCCTCAGCCCAGTGCCCGGATGGCGACGCTGTTCCTGCGCCAGCGTGTGTGCATGCCTGCTGTCTGCATCCGTCTGGGTGGCACTGCTTCGTCCCATTAACTGTCTGACCACTTTTGCAGGGGCTACCATGAGCAATATGGCCGCATGTTCACGGCGGTGATCCCCACCAACGTCTTCGGCACGCACGACAACTTCAACATAGAGCTGGGCCACGTCTTACCGGGGCTGATTCACAAGGCCTACCTGGCACAGAGTTGAGTCTTGGTTGGCGGTAGCTATTAGTGTTTGTGCTCGTGTGAAGAGTAACCTTTTCCTCTCTGGTTCTTGTCTGATACTGCCTTCTGGCCTTTCACTTTCTGTCCGGTTTGGGGAGAAATGGTTTACTGTTGTCACACCTAAAGCACCACAGCGCATAAATGATCCCTTTGCCCATCTGAACAGTGACAGCCTGTTCCCTTCTACCTGCATCCAGGCCATGTCCCTAACCAAACTTCACTGAAGTGTTTCAACTGAACAGCCATCCATCATCTGCATTAGCAGTTTGTTCCAATCTCACACCACCCTCTAAATGAAGAAATTCCCCACCAGGTTCCCCTTAAACGTTCCACTTTTCACCCTAAATCTGTAACCTCTAGTACTAATCTCACCCAACCTTAGAGGAAAAAGCCTGCAAGCATTCACCCTATCAAATCTTCCCCCCATTCTCCTGCGCTCCAGGGAGTAAAGTCCTAACCTGTTCAACTTTCCCCAATAGCTCTGGTCTTTAAGTCCTTACCACATTCTTGTAAATGTCTCTTGCACTCCTTCGATCTCATTGTCTGTCCTGTAGGTAGGTAACCAGAAATGCACACCATTCTCTGAATTAGACCTAACCAATGTCTTATGCAATTTCAACATAACATCCCATCGCCTGTACTCGGTACTTTGATTTATGAAGGCCAATGTGCCAAAAGCCTTCTTTACGACCCTATCTACCTGTGACACCACTTTCAATGAATTATGGGCCTGTGGTCTCAGATCATTTTGTCCTACCTCACTCCTCAGTGCCCTGTTGCCTCCCGTGTAAGACCCAACCTGGTAGGTCCTCCCAAAGTACAGCACCTCACACTTGTCTGCGTTAATCTCCATCTGCCATGTTTTAGCCCATTTATCCAGCTTCCTCACTGTCCACGACACCCCCACTCTTGGTGTCATTGCAAACTTGTTGATCCAGTTTACCACATCATTGAAAGTATTAGTAGAGATGGTAATCAATAATGGACCCAACACCAAGATATGGTGAAAATCTTTTATTTGTGTGCCACACAGACAGAACAGTCCCTGCATAAATACTGTGGGGTGGCCCAGAAGGGAAACAATGCAGAACAAAGTGTTGCAGTTACAGAGAGTACAGTTTGGGGGTCAGGATGAAGTACACTGAGCTAACAAGAGTTCATCTTTAGTATACAAGAGTCTGATAGCACCGGGACAGATCCTGTCCTTGAGCCCAGTGGAATGTACTTTCAGGCTTTTGTATCTTCTGCCCAATGGGAGAGGAGAGAGGGAGAATGTCCTGGGGTCTGTGATTACACAGTGAGAAGTGTAGACAGAGTCCATAGAGGGGAGGCTGGTTTCTGTGCTGTGCTGAGCGCTGTCCACAGCTCTCTGCAGTTACGCAGAGCATTGCCGTACCAATCCAGATAGGATGCTTCCTGTGGTGCATTGCTAAAAGTTTGTGAGGGTCAATGGGGAAGTGTTGAAATATGTGTGGCAATGTGGCATTTTAACTTCTGCTGAATGCCACTGGCCTCGGACATATACGGTCTGGCCAATTAAAGGGGCAGTTTGCTGACAACTCTGTGTGAGGGTTTTCCGTCACGTCCCCTGCCCATTCCTCCTTCCTGTCTGCGGCAATGGAGAAAAGGTCTGTTCTGGGTTTGAGTGAAGAGGGAGAGCTGTATTAATGAGCCCCACCCCATGGGCTGATCCAGCCTGGCTCTAACCCTTTTCTGTTTGCTTCATTTGTAGAGAACAACACCCCCCTGGTGGTGTGGGGCTCGGGGAAGCCCAGGCGACAGTTCATCTACTCTCTGGTGAGTCACTGGTGGCGGCAGCTCCTGGGGCTCCCAAGGTCCGGTAAATCTGATGGGGGAAGGGTCTCTCACGCCCTCTGGAACCTCTCCTCGGGCTCTCTGCAGAACCCTGTCCCAGTGTCCCCTCCCTCCCTGGGGAATCCAGGAGTCAACATTTATTACTCAGAGACACAGTTTGGTCAGCCCTGGGGAGACTCCTTGCAGAGGGTGTGGGGACTGAACTCCCCTGATAAGTGAACGAGACCGGTCCAGGGGAGGAGGCCAGGCAGCAATACGCTGGCCACCCAGGTTCGATTCCCACCGCTGCCCATAAGGATTTTGTCTGTTCTCCCGGGTTTCCTCTCACAGTCCCAGGGACATATCGGTCACTGTAAACTGTCCTGTGATTTCGGCTCGAAGGGTCTACTCTGTGCTGTATCTCAACAGATAGAGGTAATCACAGTGTGGAGATAGCCCTTTGGCCCACTGATCCCATGCTGGCCACCAACTGTCCATTTCCATGAATAGCATTCTACTCCCCCACCCCCCCAACCCTCCATTCTCCCACTCAGAGGAAATATACAGCCGCCATTTCGAGCCATACAGTCAAAGCAGTGCATCAGGCCTTCGGCCCACAATGTTGTGCCAACCCACTTTAAGAACTAACCTTTCCCTTGCCATAGCCTTCCATTTTTCTTTCATCCATGTGCCTCGTTTAGCACATTCCAAATACCCACCACTCTCTGTGGAGGTGGGGGGACCTTGCCCCTCACATCTTTGAAATTACCTTCTCTCCTTAAACGTATGCCCTCTGGTATTAGACATTTCAACCCTGGAAAAACATACTGTCTGCCTGCTCGATCTATGCCCCTCAATCTTAGAAACGTCTATCAGATCTCCCCTCAGTGTCTGCCACTCCGCAGAAAACAACCCAACTCGGATTTGCCATTTCTGCCCTGGGAAAAAGTCCCTGGCTGCCCACTCAATTGATGCCTCATCAACTTGTACGCCTCTATCAAGGCTCATCCACGGCGGTTCCTTTCCCTTCCAGGACTTGGCTCGCCTCATCATCTGGGTCCTGAGGGAGTACCAGGAGATCGAGCCCATCATACTGTCAGGTGAGTGGCTCTACCTGGTGACGACTCCTGCCCTGCTCGTACAGCCCTCTTTCTGTACCTGATGCACAGTACAAATGCAGGTCCCTGCAACAACGCCAGGTCTGTTCTCGTTCCCTCTTCCCATCCCCCTCCCAGCGCATTCAGCGGACATCTCCGTACTGCAGTGTGCCCTCTTGTTCGGAGCTGTGGGGAATGTCGGGACAGCATCAGGGGGTTCTTTGCCGTGCGTCGAATGTATGTTACAGCACAGTGTAGATCAGTCTTTCCCAACCTTTTTGCCCTGGAGGAACCCTTAAAATAATTTTCAGGTGTCAGGGAAGCCAGGTGTGAAAATTATTGTATCTACAGCTCATGGTACGTTAGCAAGTTGTAATCGAAAAATAGAGTATGAATTTTTTAGCCAACTTTTCTTGGAAAAATAAAACAGATAGTTAAGCTCACCTTACTTTTCTTGAAATTAACCTCTTCCTTTCCCTTCCATAAATTTTAAAAACTCATAAGGCAAACAATAAGTGTCTGTTAAATAACTGACTTAAGCCAAAAAGGGATTTAATTTTTCTAAATGTAGGCTTGATAGATTTAGTTTAAATAAAGGTTGTAAAATTATTTTAATTAATGCTATTTAGAACATAAAAATTTATTAATGATGTTGAACAGTAAAGTTAATAAGTCAAAGCAATATGAATAAAAATATAGTCTGACAACTTTATACAAGACTTTGAAAAAGTGACATGATCAGGCTCAAATATAGGCCTAGCATGTGAAACCTGTGCTTGGTTTTTGCTGCACAAATACTCAATTCTGGATTGAACTTGAGATCAGTGTATACAGATTTCACTTTCAACTGAAATGAGATGATTTCTATCCTTTGGTTATTAAACAAGGAAAAGCTTGCTCATACATGTAAGTTGAAAACTGCAGCAAAATGTTCATTGCTTTCCTATGAATGGCAGGATACTCTTCTTTCACAGAAATCCAGAAGTTGTCCAGGGGCAGGTCAGTAAATCTCATCTTGAGTGCACGATCAGAGTGCAGCTCACAAAGTTCTTCCTCTTCTCCCAAAGTCAAGTCCCTCACCCAGTCATACACTGGTGTTGAAAGGGAGGAAAGATACTGTTCAGTTTTCTGCAGTTCTTCCAGGCAGTTTTTAATAAGATTCAAGACTTCCTGCTCCTTCCTCACTCTCAGGCCCAAGCAGCAGTGGAAACATTTCAAGATTTCCTTTTGCAACATGATTTTTCCAAACATTGTTTCCTTTTAAATCCAAGAATCTTGTTACTTGAAGTCAAAACATTTTCTCCAGGGGCTTGCAGGGACTTATTCAACTGGTTCATATGATGAAAAATATCTGTTAAATATCATTTCTGCAGCCATTCTTCATCTTCAAAGCACTCAGCAAAATCTGGCCTACTGTTTTCTTGAAAGTTCTCCTGCAATTCACTTTTCTGCTCAAACACCCTGTTGAGAACTCTCCCTCTTCTAAGCCACTGGATTTCCATATGTAGCAGGAGATTGGTGTGCTCTTTGTCCAGGTTTTCAGTTTTTTTTAAAAAAACATTCTAGAGTTAAGCATTTTCGTAGCATTATCCAGAACTATTTTCCATTTCACCTCCAAGAGTTTTTGACATCAGCACCTTTGTGAAGAAAGCAGTGTGTTGTGACAACATCAGGATTTTCTTTTTTTTAAACAAGAGAAATGAACCTCTCACAGAGCCACCCATTGAAGGGGCTCCATCATAACAGATGAAAATACAGGTGCTCCAAGACAGATCTTTTGTTTCCCAGATATGAAGACAAAACATTAAATATATCTTGACCTTTGCTTGTTTCGGGCAGTTCTCTAAAGTTTTCTTGAATTTCACCATCATTTACAAATCTTACAAATTCTACAACATGATACTTACTGACATCAGCCTGGATAGAGAAGCTGTTGTTTTTCAGTGTATCACACAAAACCTCTTCAGTGTTATGTGTCATGTCATCAATACGTCGACTTATTGTACTGTTTGAGAGTGGCTGCTATTTTGCCCAAAGACCATGCAAGAGCCCGTTCTCAAGCTACCATGTGCAGCTCACGCACAGAGGACGAGCTACAGGCTGCAGTCACAGTTCGCCAAGTCTGCAAGGGCTTTCAGGTTAATGGTCAGTCTGAAGTAAACAATGATCCTCCATCAGAAGCCCCCTTGTGGCGTTTACCACCCACCTGGGATCACCATTGGGCAGTGTCATCTTCAACGAGGGACGTTGACAATCGACTCACCAGAGCCAGCAGTGCCATCAGGTGCCTCCAGAAACGTGTGAAAGAACCACCAGCTGCATCTGTCCACAGATATCCAGGTGTACAGGGCTGCCGTTGTCACAACACTGCTATACGGTTCCGAATCCTGGGTCTTGTACCGCGAGCAAATCTGGCCATTCGAGCACTTCCATCAGCGCTGCCTCCGCTCCATCACGGGAATCAGCTGGCAGGATCGTGTCTCCAACAACGAGGTTCTGGAGAGCGCTCAACTTCCAGGCATTGAAGCCACTTTGCTGCTCAGGCAGCTCCGCTGGCCAGGCCACGTGTCTCACACGGACAACTCCAGGTTACCGAAAGCACTGCTCTACGGAGAACTCTCTCAGGGCAGGAGAGATCGTGGTGCCCCACGCAAGAGGGGCAGAGACCAGCAGCTCTCTCAGGCAAATATCGAGGTCAACGAGTGGCAGCAGCTAGCTTGTGACAGAGACGCTGGAGAACACTGATCCACAGCGCAGACAAGAATTTTGAGGAATCCAGAAGAGAGACCGCTGAAGAGAAGAGGAGACGCAGGAAGGATGCGACTGTCCAAGCGCCCACATCCCAGCTGTTCCTGTGGCCCTACCGGTACTGAGCCTGCAGATCCAGAATTGGCCTCTACAGTCACCAACGATCGTGCCGTATCTTCTTCCCTCCTGATCTTCGCAAGCGAAGAACCAGCCGTCATCATCATTGAATGTGAAACCTTTTCAATTTCTCGTACTGCATCTCGTCCTAGCATTTTACCCACTATAATTTTACATGCTTGCATTATTAGGTTCTCACCTACTGTGTGACTTTTCCTTTTCTGGATAATAAATTCTACTCATTAACACTTCGTTACTGACTTTATTAGCAAAAGCTTTACTCTTTGTTTTAAGATTCCAATAGTGAAATAATCTGTGCTTTTACATGTCATATGGCTATGATTTATAGCTAAGTATCTTTTCAATTTTGCTGGAGCCATTGCTACATTTGTAAGTTTTTGCCATAGACTAGGCACAGTGCAATAGGACAACTTGGATTACCAGTCCATGTAAAATCCATTGATAAGTAGCTTTCATTGGGAAGATGGACTTTTTCCTGTGTTGTTGCATTAGTGCAGTCAAATAACTAAGGGTTGTAGTTCTAAAGCCACTACATTAGACTCAGATATTAGATGGGCTAATAAAAATTTTAAAATGGACGAGTCCATTTAACACTTTGAAAAGTCACTTCATGCTCCTCATCAGCCTACTGTCCTCCCCTCTGTACAATACAACACTCACCAATTACCAGCCAACCGTCGTCCTCCTTCGTGCAATACAGTGCTCACCAGTCTGTTTAACCCATGTGATGGGACGGTGTTCCCCCACCCCCCCAACAGCCCCAAGCAGGTTGCAAGGGTGGTGAATGTCCGGCCAGTGAGCATAATGTTTGTGTGTTTCTGTCCACAGTGGGAGAAGAGGAGGAGGTGTCCATTAAGGAGGCAGCGGAGAGTATTGTGTCGGCCATGGGGTTCAAAGGTGAGGTGATTGTATCCTTCACTGTGGGTGCGACCCTTGTTCAATGTTCTCATGGATTTGAGCCGTGGCTCTGTTGCTGCCGCTGACAAAGGTCAGGCTGCTGAACGGGAAGGGTACAGCCCTACCCACTGACTGTCAAACTCTTTGCTCAGCCCGTCACTGGTCCGCCAACACCAGCAGCTCCTGTACTGTTCGTTGCAGTGAATCAGCGTGCACATGCACTCACAGAACGCTGGAAGGACTCAGCAGGCCAGGCAGCATCTGTGGAAGGAAATGAACAGTCAGCGACCCTTCATCTGGACTGGAAAGAAAGGAAGACATGGCCATTGCAAAAGAGGTGAGGTGGGGGGAGGGATGGGACAGGACAGGTGACGGGTGGATCCAGGTAAGGGAGGGATGTGATAGGCAGATGAGGGGAATGAAATGATGGAAGCTGGGCTGTGATAGGTGGAAGTGACAAAGGACTGAATGAGATTGAATCTGATGGGAGAGGACAGGAAATCATGGAATGGGGGGAGGAAGAGATCTGGAGGGAGGAATGTGTGTGTGATGGGAAAACAGCTGCTGGGGGGGAAGAAGGGGTGGGATTAAAAGGGTAAAGGAGGAGAGCGGTTACTGGAAGTTGGAGAAATCGATGATTGAAGATGAGATTAACTTTCTTCGACAATGGACATTGGAACATGCAGTGAAAGGCGCCATTTTGTGTCAACAACTGATGGACTCTGAGGACGTGCTGGGGGCAGCCCACAAGTGTTGCTACGTTTCCAGCCCTAACATAGCATGCCCACGATTTACTAATCCTGACCCACATGTCACTGGAATGTGGGAGGAAACCCATGCAGTCATGGGGAGAACGGACAAATTCCTTACAAGACAGCAGTAGGAAATGAGCCCAGGTCACTGGCACTGTAATAGGGTTACCCAAACCACTACGTTATAGTGCTGCTCATCCCTGTCCATTAGGGAATCTTGTGCTTCACAGCTTCTCCCAGTCTGTGGCGGTGGGTAGAGCCGTTGCCTCACACACCTGGAGACCCGGGTTCGATACCAACCTCCGGGGCTGCCTGTGTAGAATTTGCTCATTCTCCCTGTGGCCATGTTGGTTTCCCCAGGGGCTTCAGTTTTGGATCCCAGTACAGGCCTTTCAGCCCACAATGTTGTGCTGGCCTTTTAACCTGTTCCAAGATCAATCTAACTTTTCCCTCCTACAGAGGCCTCCAATTTTCTATCATCCATGTGCTGATCTAAGAGTCTGTTAAATGTCCCTTATGTATCTGTCTCTACCACCACCCCGGCAGCTCCTCACCCACCGTGTTTAAAACAGAAAGAAACAAACTTGCCTCTGATATCCCTCCTATACTTTCCTGCATTTGCCCTGTGGTATTAACCGTTCCTACCCTGGTGAAAGTCGTGCACACTTCTCATCTCCTTTGAGAAAGGCACTTGCTCTGGTTTCCTCCCCCATCCCAATGAGGCGGGTTTGGTGGGTTAATTGTCACTGGTGTATGGGGGTAGGGGAGTTGTTAGTAATGTGGGGAGAATTAACCGGGATTAGTGTAAGTAGGTGGTCAGCACAGGATCAAAGGGCTGCTGGGCCCGACTCCAAGCTGTGTGCTTCTTTAATGCTGAGCCTCCAGTTTGACACGAGCAAGTCCGACGGCCAGTTCAAGAAGACGGCAAGTAACAGCAAGCTGAGGAAGTACCTGCCCAACTTCCAGTTCACCCCCTTCAGCCAAGGTGAGTCACCCCGCCTTTGTCCCTTCCCTTGGTCACCTGGCCACCCCTGACTGCCGGATCCAACCCTGGTCCACCCCACCCCACAACATGAGGCGTGTCCCCAGCACAGGACACAGTCACCTGCTTTGGGGCATACCAGCAGCTAAAGTGCCCTGCACTTCCTATCTCGTTTTTGCTGTCCAAAATGCTTACCTGAGTTGGTCCCATAGCCTTCTAAACCTTTCCTATCCATGTACCAGTCCACTTGTCTTAATTGTAGCAGCCCCTACCCCACCTCTAGCAGCCCATTCAAAAATCAGCTTTATCAGCACTGACTTGTATGATGTGAAATTTGTTGTTTTGTGGCAGCTGTAAAGTGCGAAGATACAAAAATTATGAAATGGTGCAAAGGAGGTGTGTTCATGGATATTTTTGAAATCTGATGAACATAGAACAATTACAGCTTACAGCTGGCCCTCCGGCCCACAATGTTTTTAACCTGCATGAAGATCAATCTAACACTTTGCTCCCACACTGCCCTCCATTTTTCCAGCATCCAAGAGTCCAAGCCTCTTAAATATCTCTAATGTAGCTGCCTCTTCCAGTCTTTGACAGGACATTCCATACATACACCACTCTGTTTAAAAAAAAAAGTGACATCCGTCAAACTTTCCTCCAACCACCTTAAAACTCTGCCCCCTTTATTAGCCATATCCACTCTATGCCTCCTATCTTATATACCTTTATCAAGTCACCTCTCATCCTCCTTCAAGAGCAGAGCCCTAAGCAGAACAATATTCCAACTCTTACAACACTTTTCTAGGAGCTGTGTTGCTCTAGTCTGACCAGAGCTCAGCTATCAATTTATTATTGTGACAGGTACCAAGATACAGTACGGACTTTCTAGTTGTTTGCCCCAAGTATAGCCAAGTAGTTAAAAGAGAAACAAAATGCTGAAGGATCTCAGCCTGAAACAGCGACTGTTTATTCATTTCCACAGACGCTGCCTAGCCTGCTGAGTTGCCCCCAGCATCTACAGAATCTGTGTTACAGTTGGGGTAGTGATAGAGGCTGATACACTGAGATGTTTAGATAGGCACCTGACTGTGAGGAAAATGGAAGGATATAGACAGTGTAGGTAGAGGGGATTAGTTTGGTTCAAAATAAATTTATGATTAATGTCACTATAATTACGCAGAGATCCACGGTAGAGCAAAGAAATAGAATGGAATCGTAATAGAGCCAAAAGTTCAATTGTCATTCAAGTGTACATAAATAGTGTTTCAAAACAGCATTCCAAAAGACTTAAAACCAATGGACAATCTGTGCAAATGCAAAAAGAAAAACAAAATAAACAATAACTTAAGGAAATTCTTGCTGCTCTGCTGAGAGTAACGTGTGTTTTCATGAAACAAGCGGTGGGCTGGTGCGAAGGGCCTGTTTCTCTGCTCAATAACAGATGCTGTTGCTTGTTCTGTTGCAGCTATCAAAGAGACCTGCGAATGGTTCGTCGCCAATTACCATGCAGCAAGAAAGTGACAGAGAGGGGGCTGGCTGCTCGTTCTCACGGATCTGGGTGATAAGATAGTTTGGGAATAGATGGAGATACAATTCACTGTAGTAACGGGTCTAATCTGAGAAGCAAGCAAGACAGCAAACCCAGATTTTTCTTGTATGGAATCTCCCAGTGCAACCCTCCCCCCCCCGCCCCCCCAAAACACCTGGTGTATGCTGCACCCCAGAACAGTCACAACTCTGGTCAGACGCAGTAGCCGCAGGAGGGCCCTGCGGAGTGTGGCCGAGGAGGATTTTACTACCTGCTATCTCCAATAATAAAGGGATCATTTAACCCTTTCACTGATTTAGTATTGCTGACTCGGTTTCACTCTATTCTGGTTGTAGGCTTCACTATGGGGCTGTGTACTGACTCCATTCTATTGCTGGAGCCCACTATCACTGAACTTCAGCAGAGGGTCTGTCTCCCCACTGCCCCATCCCTCTGCTCTGAGCTACACTGCAGTCCTAGGGGTGGAATCTATGGCTGTTAGGTAATATTCACCATGTCTTCAGGAGGTTGCTGTTTAAGGGTGGAGCACAATGCTCCACTTTTGTACAGTGATTTAAATAATAAATGTTGGATACTACCAATCCAGTGACTGAGTTTATTTATTTCAAGATGCAGTGTAATTTCCAGCCCGACAACCTACCAATGTCTCCCTCCCTCATCACAGGACAACTTGCATCTTTTGGAAAGCAGGAGGAAAGTGGAGCACCCAGAGACCTCCGGCCATGTGACACCTGCCCAGAGACCCCCCCCTCCCCCCCGGTTTAGTGACCATGTCCTCTGACTGCAGCAGATGATAACATCCCAGCCTCACTGCTGGCAGTTTGCACAATAAGGTTCTAAGGGACCTAGAACAGGGGGTTCCCAACCTTTTTTATACCATGGACCCCTGGTAATAACTGAGGGATCTGTGGCCAAGCAGTTGGGAACCCCTGGTCTAGAACAAAAGATCACAATCTTGAGGATGCGAGGGGAGAAGTTCTGATGCTGCAGGTATAACGGGCAAGGATCGCTGCACTGGAAGAGGATGTGGCGGGATGAGAATGGATTAGTAGTTCTTTGCTTCTTGGTGATGGGGACTGCTCACTGGGATCTACTGTCTGAGAACTTGTTATGGAGAGTCTGCACCCTGCTACTGAAATGTGAAAGCTAACCTCACAACCATTTGTGAGTAGAACATAGAACAGTACACAATGGGAACAGGCCATTCAGCCCACAGTGTTGTGCTGAACCAGCTAAAAAGCAAATCAAAAACACCCAAACACTAATTCCTCCTACCTACATAACTCTACCAATCTTGGTATCATCCACAAATGTACTAACCCACTCAACTAGGTGTTCATCCAGGTAACTTAGATACCTCACAAACTGCAGCAGTCCCAGCAGAACACCACAATTCACCAAGATATCCATGCATCTTAATCTTCTGAATTAGCCTCCCATGAGGGACTTCGTCAAAACGCATTACTAAAATCCATCACCTTGTCAAAAAACTCAACCAAATTGGTAAGACACAATCTGCCCTCTCAAAGCTATGCTGGCTCACCTTAGACCATGGGTTTCCAAGAATTTTCTCCAGCAATTTCTCTGCAACTGACACAAGACTCACCAATCTATAGTTCCCAGGATTCTCCCTTCTTAAATAGAGGTACAACATTACCACCCGCCAGTCTTCTGGAGCCTCACCTGTGGCGAGAGGGGACACAGACACTGGTCAAGGTCTCAGCAATCTCATCCTCTTGCCTCCTTCAATAACCTGGAGACTTATCCACTAAATACTCATTAGGAGGCCCAACATTTCCTGCCCTTGACCTCTAAACCCCCCAATGTATTTATACACTCAGCACTGATCTGCTGGTCCTCCACATCCTTTTCCTTTTGGGATGGAATTCATCCAACAATTGCAAGGCCATTCTCACATGCAGGTCTAGGGCCAGGATGTTGCCAGGCAAAACTTCTTGGGTGTCAATCTCTCAGAAGATCTATCCTGGGCCCAACATATTGATGCAATTATAAAGACAGCACGCCAGGAGCTATACAGCAGATTCCAGTTAACTGGGACACATCAGGACCAGTACATTTTGGCCCAATTAAGCAGCCACCCCAATTAGCTGAAGTTTTGTGGAAATAGTTGAAAGGTTTTTTTTTTTGAAAAAAAGAGGCAAACTGAGTAACAGTGTATTCATGGCTTGGCTTCATGAGTGAAGACTTAGGAAGGGGGCTGCCCATGTCTGCTGCAGACTCGCTGGTGGCTGACGAGACCAATACGGGACAGGCAGGCCCAGCCACATTGACTACAATGGAAATTCTGTTTTGGGTTTGGTGCTGCTGTGTCACGGTTCTTCCTCCTCCTTTTGTCCTCAATGCCAGCCCTGCGCGCGTTCTCGAAGGAGGTGACAGACCAGTAAATGGTGTGTTGGCAGGCCTCGCGATCGGAGGCTAGATTGGGCACTGGCGATGGTCAATGTGACAGGCACCAAGGGATTTCTTCAGAGAGTCCTTGTACCTCTTCTTCGGTGCCCCTCTGTCACAGTGGCCAGTGGAGAGTTGGCCATACAGTACAATCTTGGGCAGGCAATGATCCTCCATCCTGGAGTTGTGCCCTGCCCAGCGCAGCTGTGTCTTCAACAGCATGGCCTCAATGCTGGTGACCTCCGCCTGTTCGAGGACTTCAATGTTGGTTACGAAGTCTCTTCAGTGGATGTTGAGGATGGTGCGGAGGCAGCACTGGTGGAAACACTCAAGGAGTCGTAGGTGGTGACGGTAGGTGACCCAGGACTCTGAGCCAAACAGGAGGGTGGTCAGTACAACGGCTCTGTACACACTGATCTTTGTGCCTTTCTTCAAATGCTTGTTGTTCCAGACTCTTTTGTACAGCCTGCCGAATGTGCTGTTTGCCTTTGCCAGTCTGTTGTCAATCTCCTTGTTGATCTTGGCATCTGATGAGATGGTGCACCCCAGGTTGGTGGACTGTCTTCGGCTCTACCTCACCAATGGTGATGTAGGGAGGGTGGTAATCTTCCTGAGGTGCGGGCTGATGGAGAACTTCTGTCTTCTTAAGCTGACTTCCAGTCCAAAGAGCTTGGCAGCCTCTGCAAAACAGGATGTTATACGCTGCAGGGCTGTCTCTGTGTGGGCAACAAGGGCAGCATCGTCAGCGAAGAGTAGCTCTCAGGTGAGTTGCTCCAATGTCTTGGTGTGGGACTGTAATCACCTCAGGTTGAACAGGCTGCCATCAGTGCAGTATTGGATGTAGACACCATCCTCGTCATCAAGGTCTTCTGTGGCTCTTTCGAGCATCATGCTGAAGAAGATGGTGAAGAGAGTCAGCACGAGGATGCAACCTTGCTTTACTCCGTTGCCTATTGGGAAGGGTTCTGAGAGGTCGTTGTTGTGTCTGACTTGGTCATCCAGCTACATGAAGATCAGCACGACCAAGCTGAGGAATTTTAGGGGGCATCCCAGTCGTTCCATGATTTGCCACAGACCTTCCCTGCTCACGGTGTCGAACGCTTTGGTAAGGTTGACAAACGACACATACAATCCCTTGTTCTGTTCCCTACATTTCTCCTGGAGCTGCCTGAGAACAAATACCATGTTGGTGGTGCTCCTGCTAGCTCTGAAGCCACACTGGCTCTCTGGGATGTGTTCTTCTGCAATGATGGGCACCAATCTGTTCAGGAGTACTCTTGTGAGGATTTTTCCTGCTATAAAAAGCAGAGTTATCTGCCGGTAGTTGAGAGTAGTTGGACTTTTCCCCCTTGTTCTTATACAGGGCGATGATGACTGCATCAGGGAGGTCCTGTGGTAGTTTACCTTGTTCCCAGCAGCAAAGAACTTGTGGAGTTTGGTGTGTAATGCTGAGCCCCCATGCTTCCAAATCTCAGGTGGGATTCCATCAATTCCCACTGCCTTGCCACTTTTCAGCTGCTCTATGGCCTTGACTGTCTCTTCTAGGGTTGGAATCTTGTCCAGTTCTGTTTTCTCTGGCTGTTGTGGGATGCGATGAATTGCTGAGTCTTGGACCACGTGGTTGGCGCTGAAGAGAGTCTGGAAATGTTCCGACCACCGGTTCAGGATGGACACCTTGTCTGTGAAGAGCGCCTGACCGTCTGCACTGCACAAGGGACTCTGGACCTGGTGCGAAGGGCCGTACACCACTCTCAGGGATTCATAAAACCCGCTGTAGTCACTGATGCCTGCGCAAAGCTGAGTTCTCTTTGTGAGGTTGGTCCACATGTTCTGAATCTCTCGAAACTTGCACTGAAGGTTGCTGCATACAAGGCAGAAGGCTGCTTTCTTATCAGGACAAAACGGCTGAGCAATGTGCGCCTGGTGGGCCGATCTCTTCTTCGCCAGCAATTCTTGGATCTCCTGGTTGTTGTTTGTTTGTTTTTTTTATATAAAGCAAACCAATCCTTGTTCTTCTTTGTGGAAACCCCTAGGACTTCTTCAGAGGTTTACAGGATGGTGGTTTTTAGGAGTTCCCAAAGCACTTCTGGAGAGGAGTCTGTAGGGAAACTGGGATCCTGAAGCCTCGACTGAAGATTCATCTGAAAGTCAGCTTTCACTTCAGCTGACTGGAGGTTGCCAACCTGAAACTTCTTCCTTGGAGTACCTCCTCTCTTTGGCTTGGGTTTGGAATGGAGACTGAATTTGCAGCGGACAAGCCGGGGGTCCGTATGACACTCTGCACTGGGCATCACTCAGGTGAGTAAGACATCCCGAAGGTCTCTCTGACACACCAAGATGTCGTCTATGAGGTGCCAATGCTTGGACCAAGGATGCATCTAGGTTGTCTTCAGACTGTCTTTCTGCTGGAAAATGGTGTTAGTGATGGTGAGTTGCTGCTCCACGCAAAACTCTTAACAGAAGGCGCCCATTATCGTTGCAGTTTCCAGCACCATGTTTGCCAAGTACTCCCTTCCAGGCTTCTGAATCGTGGCCTACTCTGGCATTGAAGTCGCCAAGGATGAATATCTTGTCATCTGCAGGGGCGTTCCGTATGAGGTTGCGCAGATCAGTGGAAAACTTGTCCTTTTCTGCAGGATCCGCTTGAAGAGACACACGCTGAAGAGTGTGGCATGCTGCTTGGCTCGAAGTGGGAGGTGCGTGGAGATGATGCGGTCGGAGTGACCCGTTGGCAATTTTTCAAGTTTGGAGACAATGGAGATCCTGACCATAAAGCCAAAGCCAGAAAGGCGTCTCTCAGTCTCTGGCTTGCCTGAGTAGAGGGTGTAGCCCCGACGCCATGTGCTTGAAAGGTTGCCTTCCTCTGGGAAGCGGACTTCACTGAGAGCAGCGATGTCGACATTCAGTCTCGAAAGTTCATGCGCAACTAGAGCGCATCATCGTTCTGGACGACCACTGTTTGCTGTATCGAGCATGGTTCTGATGTTCCAGCATGCGAGCTTTAGTTCTTGCATTCCTTGTGAGGCAGATGTGTACCTTTTCTTTTTTGTTGTTGTTCGACCGCATTTGAGGATGCCCATTGACCGCGGCTAGCCAACTGGGGGAAATGGAAATGAGCTTTGGTTAGGCCACCTTTTCTAGCCCCTCTCCGTGTGGAGCAAGCAGTGCTGTTCCCAGAGAAGGCTGCTTGGTCATTCAGGGTGCTGCCGAATGATATCGTCATCTCTGGGATCAACATCAGATGACCCATATACCTGAACCGCCTGCACGCAGGATCGGAACTGCGGCTTCCAGTGTCGTCTTCCACCTGCCGTTTTCGCCCCTTTCCCATCACTGCAGGGCTTGATGAATGGTCGGGGAGGATGGTCGTAGACGTGGGCGTGTCCTTCAGCCTGCGCAATGGTATTTTAGGTGGAGTGCAGTGTGCGCGGTACTGGCCCCACCCTTTACACCCGGATTCATCTGCCATAGCCTAGCAAGCTGGGACGGTGACAGTGAGGCCCTCGGGTCGTAGGATTTACGTCGGAGTGTCCTTCTCTAAGGTGGATGGCCTGACAACGCTAATGAGCCCAACCTGCCTGGGTTTGGATTCAGAGTTGTCCTTCTCTTAGGCTGGCTACCAAGGTTAACGAGCCCAGCCTACCCATCCAGTTATACCGCCAGACACTCGGTCACGCCATGACATGGCAAGATCGGTGGAAACGGGGGGGGGGGGGGGCAGCACATCGACGAGAAGGCGTTGCTACAGATGCAGTAATGTAGGAGAGGCGACTTGCAGTGGCCTCCTGCCTAGCAGGCCAGACTGTGACCACGCGGCGATCACTACACCGGGAAAGGAGAGGCGACATATTGTGCGTTCACTTTCCCTGGGTGAGCGGGATGTCAGGCCCAGACTTCACCCGCCCCCACAACAATGTATGTGGTTAAATGAAGTACAGAAAAAAATTAGAACATTACCAATATTTCTACAGTACAATAAATCTGCATTGGTTCCAAATAGTTACTGACAGAAAAATTCATCCAGTGTATGCTGATGTGGAGTCTTAAAGAGATTTTAGAGAGCTAGGTAGAAAGCTGAATAACAGGACTTCCAAGGAATTCATCCAGAGTACACTGGTGTTCTTTTGATTGACTGTAAATGAAAATCAGTGTGGACAACTAGTGCAGATAATAGCCTGCCTTCATACAATGCTTTCAACAGTTGCATCATCCAAATCTTCATCTTCATTCAAGATGATTGTCGATACCTTCACATTCTTTGTAGTTCTGCAGTGAGCAAAAGGGTTCTGAATTGTCTTACTGCTTATTTCTCACCAACTATCAGTGACAAAAATCACTGCTTTTTGAACGCGCACACACACAACACATTTAAAAACTCTTCACTCTAAACACGTAGTATCTAACAGCCACGTAAGTGCACGCAACTGACACGAGTTAGAAACTGTTCAACAGTTTCCTGTCCCAAATAAAGGGAATCCCAGCTATTTTCTTGATTAGTTTTTGTTCTTTAAGAGAGCTGTCAAGTAAGCAGCTGCCCCGATTATCCGATGGCACAATTAACCAGAATCTACTGTACTGCATTCGGAGTTTGAGGAGATTTTGTATGTCACCAGAGACATTGGCAAATTTCCAGAGTGACCATGGAGAGCATCTCTGTCTGGTATGCACAGAATCAGGAAAAAAAACAGTGAGGGTTGGAAACTCAGCCAGCCCCAGCATTGGGAGAGGGGAGCTTGTACAAGCTGGCAGGGGAGAGGGGGTTTTAAAAAAAGAGAAGTTTTCAATGGTTCTTGTTTCAGTCGAAGCAAGCAGCTGAGAAGAAGGGAGTGAAGAAATCAGGTACAAAAAGTTTTTTTTTAAAACACTGCTCAGGTAGAAGGGTCTGCACTGCGCAAGCACATGACGTAGCGCGCCAAGGTTTAAAAACAGACCACCATATACAGCAGGCAGCGTTGTGAGAGGGAGCAGAGTGGGACGGCTTTGGCTCAACAGGCTTCAGCCTGTTGGGGGGGGAGGGGGGAGGGCTAAGGAATAGGGTAGGATTTTATTCCCTGTAATGTAGGAGAATGGAGGGAGATTTGATAAAGACCATAAGAGGTATATATCACAGGTATACAAAATCATAAGGGATAAAGATCAGGTAAATGCAAGCAGGCCATTTTCCCCCGAGTTAGGGTGAGAATAGAAGTAAAGATCATAGATCAAGGGTGAAAGGTGTGAAATATTTAAGGGAACCTGACAAGGAACTTCTTCACTCAGAATGGTACAAATGTAGAATGAGCTTCCATTGGAAGTTTATTAAAATACATGCATGGGGAGGCTGTGGTCCAGGTGCAGAATGATGGCCCCAACCTTGGCATAGACTAGGTAGACTGGAGAGCTTGTTTCTGTGCCATAATGCTTTGAGTCTAAAGTGAAGGAGGAGATGCCCTCTCATTCCTGCATTCTGCAGTTTGGCAAGTTGCCAGATGGGACATTATTGAAGGCTTCATCTCAAGTGAGTTCACCTTCTACCCATTCACAAGGGGATGTGGAAGAGTTCCATAGGAGTCCTGGTCAGCATTCATTCCTAGTCCAAAATAATCTACACATTTATTCCTTCTACTGATGTTCATGACACTTCCCTGCACTATATTCCATCTGTCACTTTGCCTATTCCGAACCTTCAGTAAAGCCCCATTTGACAACTTCACTGTGGAGAAGTTCAGCAAGAATACAGGAATGGAAGAATCACACTCACCATCCACTTTGAAAGATGCTTGAGGGATGGAACAACTAAATCCACAACCAAGGTGTTAGAAAATATACATTTATTACATAATTAAAACATTACACAGGACTAGCCTGATGGTAGCCCCTGTTTCACCACAATCTACAGCAGCCTATGAACTGGCATGACCAAGTGATCTCCAATCACACTTCACAGCCGAGTACCCCAATGGTACTGTGCAATTTGAATAGACCCAAAACCGACCAGTTACTAAGATTCCTCCAGAAAGTATAAAGTTGCAGTTCCCCATCACACAGCATTTTACACAAGGCCAGATACAATCACCAGGGTTCGACCAAAAAGTGAAACATTTACAATTAGGTGTTAAAAAATGGGATTTCATGGTACACTTAAACAAAGCAGGCCGATAACAAGGTGCATCAAAGCATTCGTGGTACTTGTCTAAATATTCTTTAATGACCACAGAACCCAAACAGGTTTGGCTGTAGATTATGCCCAAGCACCAGCTCATTCCAGACACTATCAGCAGGTAGGTGTTCAATCCCATATTTATTCAAAGAAACTGCACCTAATTGCTCTATGAATCCACAGTGAGAATGCTGCAATACTTTGATTAGAAATCTTGAAATACAGATCTTCCAAGATGCCAGACTAAAAAACCTCATGGGGATAGATTAAAAACCTCTGTTAAATTGAGTCTTGAAATTTGGTGTTAGATTGGCAATGCCGAATATTTAATGTCCATCCACAGGAAACACAATCCGATCGAGGCCAACCTGCTCATGTGCCTGGACACCAACATTTGGGTTTTCTGATCCTCGTTAGAGGAAAATATTTATCAGTTGGAAACCAGCTTGGCTCTGGATGTTATTAGGACAGTTTTTGCTGATTTTCTCCTGAGGTGATCTGTTACACAGATGAACACAGAGCCTTGGATCGAAACCTGGGTACCCCATGGGGTTACCCGCCTCTTCCAATGCAGCAAAGCACCCAGCCAACGGCAGTGTCAGAGGGGAACAGCAGGATAGTGACAGCTCAGCAAGTTCAGACAGACAGGTAGGGAACTATGCCAGCAGCCTATTTCCTGCACTTAGTGCTGTTTCAGCTCACCAAGCAACAGAACAATTCTGGATAGAAAGATAAATTGCCAAGTAGCAGGGAAACATACCAGTTTAAATTGGAAGAGAGTCCAAATATGTGATTCAAGTCTTCAAAGATTAAAAAAGGATGGAGCACACAGGTAAAGATGTTTCTACAGACCAAACGCGATTGGCTGTGTCGAAGACACAACTGGTCCTGGTCTGTATGGGGTTAAACCAGTACATTTAGCATTTTCTACAGATGACAGCCACATTCTTAATTCACTGGGAGAGAAATGTAATTTTGCAACAAGCCAACCAACATGTTCCTACTGCCCAATCTCCACCTTCCCCAAGTACAAAACATTGCCCTGTGCAGATTACCTGAGGGCAGTAACAGCCGTGTTTTAATTTGATACTCAAGGATAAAAATTAGTGATAAAATGCCTGTACTGCAGGTTTGACAGCGTTGAGACGAGGTCCACTCTCAGCTATCTTGTTCCAGTGGAGGTTGACTGTCTCCCCAGTGCCTGGGTTTCACGTAACCACGATTCTGCTGTCATGTTCAGACCCAACCTGCTGGTGGGTTTATTCAGGGACGTCTGAACAATATACACCTTTGTAAATCGATGAACTTCATGAACCTGGACTGCTGGAGTAATTGGTCAGTTTTAAACCACGAAATGGGGATTTATCAGTTTTACCTCAATGACCACGTGATGCAGGTGGAGACGTACTTAACCGTACGAAGTCTGTCCCGAATTGTGGACTCTGCAGAATTCCTGACCTGTGGCTGCTTTATTCCGGCAAGGTTGCCCATTCCTGGTAACACCACTGCACGGTTGTCTCCAAGAGATAGATCTGGCATTAGGAAGGAAAGGTTAATTGTTTTTTCCTTAAACATAGTACATTAAGGTACAGGGTCTTCAGCCCACAATGTTGTGACAACCTTTTAACCTGCTCCATATCAATCTAACCCTTCCCTCCCACATAGCCCTGCATTTTTCTTTCATCCACATCGCTTGGCCGATATCCTCAACGTATCTGCCTCTACCACCAACCCTGGCAGCATGTTCCACACACCCACCACTTCAAAAAGAAAAAAAAACTACCTCTGACATTCCCCCCTATACTTTCCATCCTCCAGCTCCTTCCTGGCACAGAATACGAATTAAGTGGGATACTGCTGAATCAGCCTTTTGCTCCCCATGTCTGTCAACTTTTAGTGCCCATTTATACAGATCTCATTTACAGGACATGACCTTCAGCCTTCCGTGCCTTTGAAGATTCAAGTGTCACAGTTGATGACAAGATATACAGCATAGAAATGGGACCTTGGTCCAATCAGTCCAGCCAGATCAATTTTGCACTAAATCCTGTGCTAATCCATTTTATTCACCCTGTTAAGCCCTTCCTAGATTCTGTACCTCACTTACACCAAGGCCAACTGATGCATTTCAGAGATATGGGAGGAAACACATGTGGTCGAAGGGGGAGCAGGCAAACTCCACACAGACAGCGCCCACAATAAGAATTAGATGCTGCCAGTAATGGAATGTGCTAGCTACAAGATGAGGTTGGACAGACTTGAATTATTTTCTCTGGAGCATCAGGTGCTGAGGAGAGACTTGATAAAAATTAATAAAACTGAGAGGCATAGAGTAGATAGTGTTTCACATGGAGTAGAAGTGTCAGTTACAACTGAGCACGACTACTGGAGTTACAAGGTCACCAGGAAGGAGATTAAACATAGAAAACCTACAGCACAATACAGGCCCTTCAGCCCACAAAGTTGTGCCGAACATGTCCTTACCTTAGAAATTACCTGGAGTTACCCATAGCACTCTTTTTCTGAGCTCCATGTACCCGTCCAGGAGTCTCTTAAAAGACCCTATCGTTTCCACCTCCACCACTGTCACCGGCATCCCATTCCACGCACTCACCACTCTCTGCGTAAAAAACTTACCCCTGACATCTCCCCTGTACCTACTTCCAAGCACCTAAAACTGTGCCCTCTCATGTTAGCCCTTTCAACCCTAGGAGAAAGCCTCCGACTATCCACACAATCAATGCCTCTCATCATCTTATACACCTCTATCAGGTCACCTCTCATCCTCCATTGCTCCAAGGAAAAAAGATGGAGTTCACTCAACTTATTCTCATAAGGCATGCTTCCAATCTAGGCAACATCCTTGTAAATCTCCCCTTCACCCTTTCTATGGTCCCTACATCCTTCCTGTAGTGAGGTGACCAGAACTGAGCACAGTACTTCAAGTGGGGTCTGACCAGGGTCCTATAGAGCTGCAACATTACCTCTCGGCTCCTAAACTCAATCCCACAATTGATGAAGGCCAATGCACCGTATGCCTTCTTAACTACAGAGTCAACCTGCGCAGCTTTGAGTGTCCTATGGACTCGGACCACAAGATCCTCTGATCCTCCACATTGCCGAGAGTCTTACCATTAATACTATATTCTGCCATCATATTTGACCTACCAAAATGAACCACCTCACACTTATCTGGGTTGAACTCCATCTGCCACTTCTCAGCCCAATTTTGTATCCTATCAATGTCCCGTTGTAACCTCTGACAGCCCTCCTCGCTATCCACAACACCCCCAACCTTTGTGTCATCAGCAAATTTACTAACCCATCCATCCACTTCCTCATCCAAGTCATTAATAAAAATCACAAAGAGTAGGGGTCTCAGAACAGATCCCTCAGGCACACCACTGGTAACCGACCTCCGTGCAGAATATGACCCATCTACAACCACTCTTTGCCTTCTGTGGGCAAGCCAGTTCTGGATCCCTTGGATCCCATGCCTCCTCACTTTCTCAATAAGCCTTGCATGGGGTACCTTGTCAAATGCTTTGCTGAAATCCATATACACTACATCTACTGCTCTACCTTTAATGTGTTTAGTCACATCCTCAAAAAGTTCAATCAGGCTCGTAAGGCACGACCTGCCCTTGACAAAGCCATGCTGACTATTCCTAATCGTATTATGACTCTCCAAATGTTCATAAATCCTGCCTCTCAGGATCTTCTCCATCAACTTACCAACCACTGAAGTAAGACTCACTGGTCTATAATTTCCTGGGCTATCTCTACTCCCTTTCTTGAATAAGGGAACAACATCTGCAACCCTCCAATCCTCCGGAACCTCTCCCGTCTCTATCGATGATACAAAGATCATCGCCAGAGGCTCAGCAATCTCCTCCCTCGCCTCCCACAGTAGCCTGGGGTACATCCCGTCCGTTCCCGGTGACTTATCCAACTTGCTGCTTTCCAAAAGCTCCAGCACATCCTCTTTCTTAATATTTACATGCTCAAGCTTTTCAGTCTGCTGTAAGTCATCCCTATAATCGCCAAAGTCCTTTTCCTTAGTGAATAATGAAGCAAAGTACTCATTAAATACCTCTGCTATCGCCTCCGGTTCCATACACACTTTTCCACTGTCACACTTGATAGGTCCTATTCTTTCACGTCTTATCCTCTTGTTCTTCACATACATGTAGAATGCCTTGGGTTTTCCTTAATCCTGTCTGCCAAGGCCCCTTCTGCTCTCCTAATTTCATTCTTATGCTCCTTTCTGCTAGCCTTATAGTTTTCTAGATCTCTACCATTACCTAGTTTTTTGAACCTTTCGTAAGCTCTTCTTTTCTTCTTGACTAGATTTACAACA
Source organism: Mobula birostris (assembly GCF_030028105.1). Classification (NCBI taxonomy): domain Eukaryota; kingdom Metazoa; phylum Chordata; class Chondrichthyes; order Myliobatiformes; family Myliobatidae; genus Mobula; species Mobula birostris. Next base: position 223,552,680 of record NC_092372.1, on the reverse strand, counting down.
GCCTTTGTATACCACAGTTCCTGTACCCTACCATCCTTTCCCTGTCTCATTGGAACATACCTACTCAGAACCCCACACAAATATCCCCTGAACATTTGCCACATTTCTTCCGTACATCTCCCCAAGAACATCTGTTCCCAATTTATGCTTCGAAGTTCCTGCCTGATAGCCTCATATTTCCCCTTACTCCAATTAAACACTTTCCTAACTTGTCTGTTCCTATCCCTCTCCGATACTATGGTAAAGGAAATAGAATTGTGATCACTATCTCCAAAATGCTCGAACACAGAGAGATCTGACACCTAACCAGGTTCATTTCCCAATACCAGATCAAGTACAGCCTCTCCTCTTGTAGGCATATCTACATACTGTGTCAAGAAACCTTCTTGAACACACCTAACAAACTCCACCCCATCGAAACCCCTCACTCTAGGGACATGCCAATCAGTATTTGGAAAATTAAAATCTCCCACCACGACAACTCTGTTATTATTACACTTTTCCAGAATCTGTCTCCCTATCTGCTCCTCGATATCCCTGTTACTATTGGGTGGTCTACAAAAAACACCCAGTGGAGTTATTGACCCCTTCCTGTTCCTAACTTATACCTACAGAGACTCCGTAGACAATCCCTCCATGTCTTCCTCCTTTTCTGCAGCTGTGACACTATCTCTGAAAGGCAGCATCCATTATTAAGGACCTCCAGCACCCAGAGCATGCCCTTTTCTCACTGTTCCCAACAGGAAGGACTTACAGAAGCCTGAAGGCACACACTCAGCGATTCAGGAACAGCTTCTTCCCCTCTGCCATCCGATTCCTAAATGGACATTGAAGCTTTGGACACTACCTCACTTTTTTTTTTAAATATACAGTATTTGTTTTTGCACATTTTAAAAAAATCTATTCAACGTACGTAATTGATTTACTTGTTTATGTTTTACTTTATTTTTTTTTCCTCTCTCTGCTAGATTACATATTGCATTGAACTGCTGCTGCTGCTGCTAGGTTAACAAATTTCACATCACATGCCTGATTCTGATCAACAGTGCCACGCCCCCACCTCTTTTGCCTCCCTCCCTGTCCTTTCTGAAACATCTAAAGCCTGGCACTCGAAATAACCATTCCTGTCCCTGACCCATCCTAGTCTCTGTCATGGCGACAACATCATAGCTCCAAGTGCTGATCCATGCTCTAAGCTCATCCGCTTTGTTCATATTACTCCTTGCATTAAAATAGACACATCACAAACCATAGGTCTGAGTGCGTCTCTTCTCTATCACCTGCCTATCCTCCCTCCTTCCATTAAGAATGTACTTAGGAGAGCTTGAAGTGGGCATGAGAAGGTTTTGGTGAGTTGAATGAAGGAAAACCCCAAGACACTCTACACATACATGAAGAATGGAGGATGTTCGAAGTGAGGGTAGGAGGAAATGAGAAATGTGTCTGGAGTTGGAAGTGGGAGGGAGGTCCTGAACGAATACTTTGCTTCAGTGTTCACCAGTGAAAGGAACCTTAACAAAAGTGAGGACAACTTAAAGCAACTGACATGCTGGAACATGTTGACTTTACGAATGAGGATGTGCTGATGTTATTTGTTCAAGAAATAGTGATGATCTGAGAATTATAGACCAATGAATCCTACATTAGTGGTGGGCAAACTATTGGAGAGGATTTATTCACTGCAATTAAAATGTCACCCTTATGGCATTCCTAGATTTGACCTGCACCATGCCATATGCAGGTAATCACCGGGTACTCACCTTGTGCTGGCAGCAGAATCATCGTGATTAAAAGTTTCAGCTACAAGTATACGGGCACGATGTCTGAGGCGATGGTCTTCAACTGCAACCTAAAACCAAAGATCAAAGCGCATGCAGAGGCATAATTCAGAGCAGTTAGGCTCACAGCCAACCCCTGCAGCCTGAGGCTGGTCCTGTCGGAGTGGTAGTGAATCAGAGGCACACAATGAACACTGAAGTCCCATGGCCTGATGTTTGAAATTCAACATTAAACTTTTTCACCATTACGTCTGGTGGATTTGCAATCTGGCCTATTTCAGTTAGACTACCATAGCGGTTAGCACCATGCTTTACAGAGCCATTGATTTCCGATCAAAGTTCAAACCCGCTAGTGCTTACAAGGAGTTTGCACGTTCTCCCGTGACAATGTGGGTTTTCTCCATGTGCTCTGGTTTAGAACAGAACAAACATTAGATTGCAGACCCTTCGGCTCATGATGTGCTGACTCTTAAACCTACTCCAAGATCCACCTGATCCTTCCCTCCGACTTCTCTATCGTCCATGTGTCTGTTAAATATCTCTAAGCTGGTGCCTCCATCACCACCCTCAGCAATGCATACCCGGCACCCACACAAAAGGCCATCACTACTAGCACCTCAAACATTTCTCCATTCACCTCCAACAGAGTCCTCTGCTACTAGCCACTGCCACCTTTTATCATCGTATACCCCTCTGTAAAATTGCCAGTCATCCTCCCTTACTCCCAAGAGAAAAAAAACCCTAGTTTGTCCAGTCTTTCCTCAGAAGGCACACTTTCTAATCCAAGCAAAACCTTAGTAAATCTCCTCTGCACCCTATCTAAAGCTTCTGCATCCTTCCTATAATGGGGCAACCAGAAGTGAACGCGATATTCCAAGTGTCATCAAACCAGAGTTTTATAGAGCTGCAACATTACCTCATTGCTCTTGAACACAATCCCTCAAACAAACGAAGGCCAGCGCACCATATGCTTTCTTCACTACCCTATTGTGCAGCACCTTTGAGTGATCTAAGGAGCAGGAGACCAAAATCCCTCTGTTCCTCCACACTGCTAAGAATCCAGCCATTAACCTTGTATTCTGCCTTCAAGTTTACCTTCCAGAGTGAAGGATTTTCCAGATTGAACTTCATCTATTTCCAAACCCAGCTCTTCATTCTGTTAATGTCTGCTGTAATCTATGACACTATCCAAAATACCACCAACCTTCATGTCATCTGTAAAGTTACCAATTGCGTTTTATCCCCTGATAATCTCCAAGTCCATGAACTAACCAAAAATCAATTACGCTCTAAACAACACAAGAGTTAGAAGTTTCCCGAAATATGAGAGATTCTGCGTATGCCGGAAATCCGGAGGAACCCAGCAAGTCAGGCAATATGGAGAGGAATAAATAGTCAACATTTTGGGCCAAGGCCCTTCATGAGAACATCACAGGTTTCCCTACCATCAATTTAAATTAGATCTTAAACCTAGTTTCTAGAAGGGGTGAGTAGTAGCTATGTATCATTCCTCTCAATTATCGTCTAGATTTATTAATGTTTAAGTATGAAACAGCAAGAACATACGTTTCTCTCAGCAGCCTCCCAACGAGCAGAGTTGGTCAACCCCAGTCTTTTTCTCAGAGTGGGCACTGAACTTGCGGGGGTTTTGAAGGAGTACTGCACTTGACCTGTGGGCTGGAGCACTGCCTTGCTAGGAGCAGTTATTACTGTCCTGCTTCTGATAAAGTCACCATTTTCCAAAGCGTAGTTTCCTGCAACAGAAGAAATAGATTAAGCAACTCCTGCCTGTTCGTCCTGATAGTGAAGAGCAAACAACAGGAATTCTGCAGATGCTGGAAATTCAACCAACACACCAAGTTGCTGGTGAACGCAGCAGGCCAGGCAGCATCTCTAGGAAGAGGTACAGTCAACGTTTCGGGCCGAGACCCTTTGTCAGGACTAACTGAAGGAAGAGCTAGTAACAGATTTGAAAGTGGTGGGGGGGGGGGAGAAAAGAGATCCAAAATGATAGGAGAAGACAGGAGGGAGAAGACAGGAGGGAGAAATGCCCCCCCCACGTACCCCATCCGTTATTTATATACACACTTTCTTTCTCTCTCTCTCTCTCCCTTTTTCCTCCCTCTGACTATACCCTTTGCCCATCCTCTGGGTTCCCACCCCCCTCGTCTTTCTCCCTGGGCCTCCTGTCCCATGATCCTCTCATATCCCCTTTGCCAATCACCTGTCCAGCTCTTGGCTCCATCCCTTCCCCTCCTGTCTTCTCCTATCATCTTGGATCTCCCCCTCCCACTTTCAAATCTCTTACCAACTCTTCCTTCAGTCAGTCCTGACGAAGGGTCTCGGCCCGAAACAACGACTGTACCTTCTCCTAGAGATGCTGCATTCACCAGCAACTTTGATGTGTGTTGCCTGTATAAACGCAACCTGGTTTAAAACAACTCATGTGAAGCAGACTAATTTCTTTAGAGAGTGGATAGTGAACCTGTGGAATTCATTGCTGCACAGTGGTGGAGGCCAAGTCACTGGGTACATTTAAAGCAGAGGTTGATAGGTTCTTGACTACTAAGAATGTCAAAGATTACAGGGAGGGTAGGAGAATGGAATTAAGAGGGATCAGCCATGATGGAATGGCAAAGCAGATTCAGTGGGACGAAAAGTCTAATTCTGCTTGTGGTCTTAGAATGAAGAACATTTAAACCATGGATTCCCAAACTTTTTTTTATTTTTAAATGCTGTGAACCCCTACCATTAACCAAGGGGTCTGTAGACCCCAGGTTAGAAATCCCTGTTTTAAACCAAAAGAACTGGAACTACAGCTATATGCAACCAGAGGGGACCCATCAAATAACTAACTTCACTCTCTCCACTTTCTTTAAAGATACAAGACTAAGGAAGCACATTGAATTGACTCAAGTTGCCTCGTTTCATCCAGGTGATTGAAAGGGTTAAGTGAACTACAGCTGACAAGTCAGTATCAGCTACACCTCAGCCAGAGGGAGTCACTGTTTAATTGCTTTGTAATAACTCCTCCACCCTTCATAACTCACAGGGCTCCAGCCCTGTAGCTAGACTTTCCTTGGTTTGGAGTTCCTCCTCCCAAGTCGCTAGGAGAAAGTAAGGCTCTATCCTTCGCCAGTATAACAAAAACAAATAGATAGACCAAACACAGGCAAGTGCGACTTGCTTGGATGGCCATTTTGGTCAGCAGAGTTAAGGTGGTTTGAGGATTTGTTTTGGCACTGTATTACTCTAACTAGGGGTGTGTTGGTAGTGTAGCAGTAAGCATGCGCTATTACAGCTCAGGGCGGAGCTCAGAGTTCAGTTCAGAACTCTGACACTGCAAGAAGTTTGTACGTCCTTCCCACGAGCGTGGGGTTTCCTCTGGGCACTCTGGTTTCCTGCCACGATCCAAAGAACGTACTGGTTAGTTGGTCATTGTAAATTGTTCCATGATTAGGCTAGGGTTAAATAGATGGGTTGTCAGGTGGTGCAGCTCGAAGGGCCTGTTCAACACTTGTCCCCAAATAAAAATAATAAATAATTCCTGCATTCCCAGTGTTGCAAGCTTCAGTCTAAGCCTATTCCTTCCTTGAATGGGAATAATTCTCACTGGCATCCTCAAGAAATCTGAGTAGTGATCTTAGTTTTCTTCTCTGATTACGAGCATTGTAATTCAATTCATAAGACAAGTGCAATGACTAAGTAAGTGTACCAGTACCTCTACTTCCTCAGGAGGCTAAAGAAATTTAGCCTGCCCCCTTTGATCCCGACCAACTTTTAATTGGTGCACCATAGAAAGCGTCCTATCTGGATGTATCACAGCTTGGTACAGCAACTGCTCTGCCCGTCACTATAGGAAACCGCAGAGTTTGGACACAACTCAGCAAGTCACAGAGCCAGCCCCCTCTCCTTCCCGCTGCCTTGGTAAAGCAGCCAACATAATCAAAGACCCCTCCCACCCTGGACATTCTCTCTACTTCCCCCTCCCATCGGACACAAAAACCTGAAAGCACTACCACCAGGCTCAAGGACAGCTTCTACCACACTGTCCTAAGACTATTGAATAGTTCCCCAATACAATGGGATGGCCTCATGACCTTGCAATCTATGTACGTCACTATGGCCTTGTGACCTTGCAACATACGTATATCACTATGGCCTCGTGACCTTGCAACATACATACGTCACTATGGCCTCGTGACCTTGCAACATACATACGTCACTATGGCCTCGTGACCTTGCAACATACGTACGTCACTATGGCCTCGTGACCTTGCAACATACGTACGTCACTATGGCCTCGTGACCTTGCAACATACGTACGTCACTATGGCCTCGTGACCTTGCAACATACGTACGTCACTATGGCCTCGTGACCTTGCGATCTACGTACGTCACTATGGCCTTGCACCTCATTGCCTACTGCACTGCACTTCCTTTGTAAGTGACACTTCATTCTGTTATTGATTTACCTGGACTGTACCACCTCAATGCACTGCTGTGATGAATTGATTTGCATAAACTGTCTACAGGACAAGTGTTTCCCAGTGTACCTCGGTACACATGACTCAATAAACCAAACTTTTACAGCTGTTTTGGACATCTTTCCCTGGTTTCCACCTCAGCCACCAGTTATTCTTATCAAGCAATCTGTTCCATCTTTCAAATCAGCCATCAATCCCTCCTACACCAAATCCCTACTCAACAATTAATATAAGAGGAACAAAAGGTTTGTTTGTCACATGTATATCGAAACAGACAGCAAAATATGTTATTTGCATCAAATCTGAAAGGATAAGCTGGGGGCAACCCACAAGTGTCACTAAGTTTCTGCCGTCAACATAACTTACTAACCCTAACCCATAAGACCATTAGACATAGGACCAGAATTACACCATTTGGCCTATCAAGTCAATGCCATTTCATCATGGCTGATCCATTTGCCTCTCAACCCCATTCACTCCCCGTAACCTTTCACACCCTGACTAATCAAGAACCTACCAACCTCCACCTTAAATACACCCAATGAACTGCCCTCCACAGCCACCTGTAGGAACAAATTCCACAGATTCACCAGCCCCGGTTAAAGAAACTCCCTCCTCATCTCCATTCCAAATGGATGCATCTCTGTTCGAGGCTGGGCCCTCTGATCCTAGATTCCCCCACCATAGGAAACATCCTCTCCACATTCATTCTATCTCGGCCTTTCAAAATTCAGTGACATCCCCTTCATTCTTCTAAGTAAAAATGCAGAGCCATGAATCACAGCTCATACGATAAACCTTTCCTTTCCAGAATCATTCTCATGAACCTCCTCTAAACCCTCAATGTCAGCACGCAAGTCGTCGATTGGAGTATTGCGCAGAAGCAACAAGAGCGAACCCACACAGGTCCAACAAAGAGCTTTGAAACCCAGTGTCTATAAAAAAGACCAGTCGTTGGCGGAGTAGTCTGATGTAGAGTAGCAAGGCTTTGGCTCAACAGGGCTTCAGTGAGAACAGGCGGTGGCAAAGTTAGTTCAGTCCTGATTTAAATCTTGAAAGAATAGTGATATGTCTACAGAGCCAGTGTTCTGTTCTAGGTGTCAGATTTCCAGGAGACTTTCAGCCTCCCTGATGGTCACATCTGCACCAGGTGCACCGAAACGCAGCTCCTTAGAGACCGAGTTAGGGAACTGGAGCTGCAGCCCAATGACCTTCAGCTCGTTTGGGAGAATGAGGCAGTGATAGGAGCTATGGGGAGCTGGCCACCCCAAGGCCACAAGAGACTGATAAATGAGTGACTGTCAGGAGAGAGAAGGGGGAACTTCAGACAGTGGAGAGCACCCCTGTGGCCGTCCCCCTCTGTTCGGGGTGGGGGTGAATGGCCTACCTGGGGGGAAGCAACAGTGGCTGTGCCTCTGGCACTGAGTCTAGCCCTGTGGCTCAGAAGGGTGGGAAACTGAAGATGATGGCAGCAGTTATAGGGGACTCTAGTCAGGGGACAGATAGGTGATTCTGTTAAAGCGAAAAGGAAACATGAATGGTAGTTTGCCTCCCAAGTGCCAGGGTCTGAGATGTTTCTGAATATGACCACAATACCCTGAAAAGGGAGGGTGATGAGCCAGAAGTCATGGTACATATTGGTACCAACAACATATGAAGAAAAGGAAGGAGGTCCTGAAAACAGTACAGGGAGTTAGGAAGGAAGTTGAGAAGGACCTCAAGGGTAGTAGTCTCGAGATGGCTGCCTGTGCTCCGCAACAGTGAGGATAAGAATAGAATGAGATGCAGATAAATGCGCGGCTGAAGAATTGGAGCAGGGGGCAGTGATGCAGATTTCTGGATAATTGGAACATCTTCTGGGACAGGTGAGTCCAGTACAAAAGGGACAGGTTGCACTTCAATCTGAGGGGGACCAATATCCTTGCAGGCAGGTTTACCAGAACTATTGGGGATGGTTTAAATTAATATGGCAGGGGGATGGGAACCAGGATGATACAGCTGACGATGCACCAGCAGGTTTACAAGGAGATGATGGATTTAACATGAATGTAAGGAAGGACAAGCCAATGACTGGATACAAATGCAGACAGAGCAGAGTTAAATTGTATCACAGAGGCAAAATTCAAAAGGGTGAAGAATGCAGGACTGAAGGTGCTCTATTTAAATGCACGTAGTATTTGGAATAAGGTGGACGAAACTGAAGCGCAATTTGAAATTGGTCTGCATGACGTTGTGGGCATCACTGGGACGTGGCTGAAAGGAGACCGTAACTGGGAGCTCAACATCAAAGGATATACTTTGTATCTAAAGGACAGGCAGGAAGGCATAGGTGCTGGTGTGGCTCTGTTAACAAGAGATGGAATTACACCTTTAGAAAGAGCTGACATAGGGTCAGAGAATGTTCAATCTTTGTGGGTGAAGTTATGGGAATCTTATACTGTATAGGCCTCCAAATAGTGGCCAAGATGTGGGGTTGAGATTACAAAGAGAGCTGGAAAAGGGTAGTGTCGCATTTATAATGGAGGATTTAAATTTGCAAGGGGATTGGAAAAATCAGGTTGGTGTCAGATCACAAGAGAGGGAATTTGTTGAATCCCTACGAGATGGCTTTTTAGAGCAGCTTGTGCTTGAGCCGACTTGGGGAAAGGCTCTCTTAGATTAGGTGTTGAGTAATAACCCAGATCTTATTAGTCAGCTTAATGTAAAGGACCCTTTAGGAGAAAATGATCATGATATGATTGAATTCATGCTGCAATTTAAGAAGCAGCATGTCAGATGTATCAGTATCGCAGTAGAATAAAGGAAGTTACACAGGCATGAGAGAGGAGCTTGCCCAGGTGGATTGGAGGGGGATACTGGCAAGGTTTTCAACAGGGCAGAAATGGCTGAAGTTTCTGGGAATAGTTCACAAGGCACAGGGTAGATATGTCCCACAGAGGAAGTTCTCAAGTGGCAGGGGTGGGCAACCATGGCTGACAAGGGAAGTTAAAGACTGCATAAAAGCCAAGGAAAGGACATATAAAGTAGAAAAAGTGAGTGGGAAGCTTTTAAAATCCAACAAAAGGCAACTAAAAAGCTATAAGAAAGGAAAAGATGAAATACAAGAACAGACTAGCCAATAATATAAAGTATGATACCTAAAGCCCCCTCCCCCCCGCAAAGTTAAAGCTGTTATTGGACCACTGGAAAACAATGCTGGTGAGGTTGTAATGGGGGACAAAGAAATGGCAGATGAACTTAATGGGTACTTTGCATCTGTCTTCATGTGGAAGACACTAGCAGTGTGCCAGAGGTCTGTGAGTGTCAGGGAGCAGGAGTGAGTGCCATTGCTATTACAAAGGAAAAAGTGCTAGGCAAACTCAAAGTTCTTAAGGTGGATAAGTCACCTGGACCAGATGGACTACATCCCAGAGTCCTGAGAGAGGTTGCTGAAGAGATAATGGATGCATTGGTCATGATCTTTCAAGAATCACTTGATTCTGGCATGGTCCTGGAAGATTGCAAATGTCACTCAACTCTTTTAGAAAGGAGGAAGGCAAAAGAAAGGAAATTATAGGCCAGTTAGCCTAATCTCAGTGTTTGGGAAAGTGTTGGAGTCCATTATTAAGGAGGTGGTTTGGGGGTACTTGGAGACTAATGATAAAATAAATCAAAGTCAGCATGGTTTCTGTCAAGGGAAATCTTGCCTGACAAATCTGTTAGAGTACTTCAAGGAAGTAACAAGCAGGGTGGACAAAGGAGAGACAGTGGATGTCATTTACTTGGATTTTCAGAAGGCATGTGATAAAGTGCCACACATGAGGCTGCTTAACAAGATAAAATCCCATAGTGTTACCAGAAAGATACTGGCATGGATAGAAGAATGGCTGGCAGGTAGGAGGCAGCAAGTGGGAATAGAAGTGTTTGGCAGCTTTGGGCCTGTACTCACTGGAATTTAGAAGAATGTGGTGGGGGAGATCTCATTGAGACCTACCGAATGTTGAAAGGCAACCCTTCAGAACAGAGGGAAGGAGGAATTTTTTTTGAGCCAGAGAGTAGTGAATCTGTAGAGTGCTCTACCACAGACTGCGATGGAGGCCAAGTCCATGCGTATATTTAAGGTGGAAGTTGATAGTTTCCTGATCGGTCAGGGCATCAAAGGATAAGTATCCGAAAACCACATCCTTAATCAACTCCAACATTTTCCCCAACCACTAAGGTCGACTACTGGCCTATAATCTCCTTTCTTCTGCCTCTCTCCCTTCTTGAAGAGTCAAGTGACATTTGCAATTTTTCAGTTCTCCAGAAACATGAAGGTTAAAGAAGAGACTAACACAATAGAAAGGAAGGACATAAGCCGGGAAGATGTGGAATCGATATGGGTAGGGCTGCGTAACACTAAGGGGCAGAAGACGCTGGTGGGAGTTGTGTACAGGCCACCTAACAGTAGTAGTGAGGTCGGAGATGGTATTAAACAGGAAATTAGAAATGTGTGCAATAAAGGAACAGCAGTTATAATGGGTGACTTCAATCTACATGTAGATTGGGTGAACCAAATTGGTAAAGGTGCTGAGGAAGAGGATTTCTTGGAATGTATGCGAGATGGTTTTTTGAACCAACATGTCGAGGAACCAACTAGAGAGCAGGCTATTCTGGACTGGGTTTTGAGCAATGAGGAAGGGTTAATTAGCAATCTTGTCGTGAGAGGCCCTTTGGGTAAGAGTGACCATAATATGGTGGAATTCTTCATTAAGATGGAGAGTGACATAGTTAATTCAGAAACAAAGGTTCTGAACTTAAAGAGGGGTAACTTTGAAGGTATGAGACGTGAATTAGCTAAGATAGACTGGCAAATGACACTTAAAGGATTGACGGTGGATATGCAATGGCAAGCATTTAAAGGTCGCATGGATGAACTACAACAATTGTTCATCCCAGTTTGGCAAAAGAATAAATCAAGGAAGGTAGTGCACCCGTGGCTGACAAGAGAAATTAGGGATAGTATCAATTCCAAAGAAGCAGCATACAAATTAGCCAGAGAAAGTGGCTCACCTGAGGACTGAGAGAAATTCAGAGTTCAGCAGAGGAGGACAAAGGGCTTAATTAGGAAAGGGAGAAAAGATTATGAGAGAATACTGGCAGGGAACATAAAAACTGACTGTAAAAGCTTTTATAGGTATGTAAAAAGGAAAAGACTGGTAAAGACAAATGTAGGTCCCCTACAGACAGAAACAGGTGAATTGATATGGGGAGCAAGGACATGGCAGACCAATTGAATAATTACTTTGGTTCTGTCTTCACTAAGGAGGACATAAATAATCTTCCAGAAATAGTAGGGGACAGAGGTCCAGTGAGATGGAGGAACTGAGCGAAATACTTGTTAGTAGGGAAGTGGTGTTAGGTAAATTGAAGGAATTGAAGGCAGATAAATCCCCAGGGCCAGATGGTCTGCATCCCAGAGTGCTTAAGGAAGTAGCCCAAGAAATAGTGGATGCATTAGTGATAATTTTTCAAAACTCGTTAGATTCTCGACTAGTTCCTGAGGATTGGAGGGTGGCTAATGTAATCCCACTTTTTAAAAAAGGAGGGAGACAGAAACCGGGGAATTATAGACCGGTTAGCCTAACGTCGGTGGTGGGGAAACTGCTGGAGTCAGTTATCAAAGATGTGATAACAGCACATTTGGAAAGTGGTGAAATCATCGGACAAAGTCAGCATGGATTTGTGAAGGGAAGATCATGTCTGACGAATCTCATAGAATTTTTTGAGGATGTAACTAGTAGAGTGGATAGGGGAGAACCAGTGGATGTGGTATATTTGGATTTTCAAAAGGCTTTTGACAAGGTCCCACACAGGAGATTAGTGTGCAAACTTAAAGCACATGGTACTGGGGGTAAGGTATTGATGTGGATGGAGAATTGGTTAGCAGACAGGAAGCAAAGAGTGGGAATAAACAGGACCTTTTCAGAATGGCAGGCAGTGACTAGTGGGGTACCACAAGGCTCAGTGCTGGGACCCCAGTTGTTTACAATACATATTAATGACTTGGATGAGGGAATTAAATGCAGCATCTCCAAGTTTGCGGATGACACGAAGCTGGGTGGCAGTGTTAGCTGTGAGGAGGATGCTAGGAGGATGCAGAGTGACTTGGATAGGTTGGGTGAGTAGACAAATTCATGGCAGATGCAATTTAATGTGGATAAATGTGAAGTTATCCACTTTGGTGGCAAAAATAGGAAAACAGATTATTATCTGAATGGTGGCCGATTAGGAAAAGGGGAGGTGCAACGAGACCTGGGTGTCATTATACACCAGTCATTGAAAGTGGGCATGCAGGTACAGCAGGCGGTGAAAAAGGCGAATGGTATGCTGGCATTTATAGCGAGAGGATTTGAGTACAGGAGCAGGGAGGTACTACTGCAGTTGTACAAGGCCTTGGTGAGACCACACCTGGAGTATTGTGTGCAGTTTTGGTCCCCTAATCTGAGGAAAGACATCCTTGCCATAGAGGGAGTACAAAGAAGGTTCACCAGATTGATTCCTGGGATGGCAGGACTTTCATATGAAGAAAGATGAATTGGGCTTGTACTCGTTGGAATTTAGAAGATTGAGGGGGGATCTGATTGAAACGTATAAAATCCTAAAGGGATTGGACAGGCTAGATGCAGGGAGATTGTTCCCGATGTTGGGGAAGTCCAGAACAAGGGGTCACAGTTTGAGGATAAAGGGGAAGCCTTTTAGGACCGAGATTAGGAAAAACTTCTTCACTCAGAGAGTGGTGAATCTGTGGAATTCTCTGACACAGGAAGCAGTTGAGGCCAGTTCATTGGCTATATTTAAGAGGGAGTTAGATATGGCCCTTGTGGCTACGGGGATCAGGGGGTATGGAGGGAAGGCTGGGGCGGGGTTCTGAGTTGGATGATCAGCCATGATCATAATAAATGGCGGTGCAGGCTCGAAGGGCCGAATGGCCTACTCCTGCACCTATTTTCTATGTTTCTATGTTTCTAGAACAATGCCAGAATCTTTTGATTCTTGAAAGAGAATGACTAATGCCTGCACAATTTCTTCAGCTACCTCTATCAAAAACTTGTGGTATTGTCCATCTAGTCCGGGTAACTCATCTACCTTCAGACCTTTCAATTTGCCAAGCACCTTCTCCCTAGTAACAGCAACTGCACTTTTGCCTCCTGACATTCTCGAACTTCTGGCATTCTGCTCATGTCTTCACAGTGAAGACTGATACAAAATACTTATTCAGTTTGTCCGCCATTTCCTTGTCATTTTCCAGTAGTCCAATATCTACTCGCTTCTTATTCTTTACATATTGGAAAAACTTTTGGTATCATCTTGTTCACTAGCTTACCTTCATATCTCATCTTTTCTCTCCTTATGTCCCAAGTTGCCTTTTGTTAGTTTTTAAAAGTTTCCCAGTCCTCCCTCTTTCCACTAATTTTTGCTCTATTATATGCCCTTTTTAGCTTTTATGTTGGCTTTGACTTTCCTTGTCAGCCACTGTTTCGTTATCCTGCCTTGGGATGCATCTATCCTGCACCTTACAAATAGCTCCCAGAAACTCCAGCCATTGCTGTTCTGCTGTCATCCTTGCTAGTGTTCCCTTTCAATTAACTTTGACCAGCTCCTCTCTCATGCCTCTGTAATTCTCTTTACTCCACTGTAACACTGATACGTCTGACTTGCTTCTCCCCTCTCAAATTGTAAGGCGAGTTCTATCATATTATGATCACTGACTCTCAAGGGTTCCTTTACCTTAAGCGCCCGAATAAAATGAAGTTCATTACACAACACTTAACCCAGAATAGCTGATCCCCTAGTGGCTTCAACCACAAGCTGCTCAAAAAAAACCATCTGCACTACCCTCATCTATATGCCTGGTCACCTCCTCAAAGAACTCTATCAGGCTTGTCAGACACGATCTGCCCTTCACAAAGCCATGCTGACTGTCTCTGATCAGACCATGATTCTCTGAATGCCCATAGATCCTATCTCTAAGAACCTTTTCCAACAGCTTTCCCGCCACAGACGCAAGGCTCACTGGTCTATAATTACCTGGACTACCCCTACTACCTTTTTTGAACAAGGGGACAACATTCGCCTCCCTCCAATCCTCCGGTACCATTCCCATAGACAACGAGGACATAAAGATCCTAGCCAGAGGCTCAGCAATCTCTTCCCTCGCCTCATGGAGCAGCCTGGGGAATATTCCATCAGGCCCCGGGGTCTTATCCATCCTAATGTATTTTAACAACTCCAACAAACAACTCCAACACCTCCTCTCCTTTAATATCAACATGCTCCAGGACATCAACCTCACTCATATTGTCCTCACTGTCATCAAGTTCCTTCTCATTGGTGAATATTGAAGAGAAGTATTCATTGAGGACCTCACTCACTTCCACAGCCTCCAGGCACATCTTCCCACCTTTATCTCTAATCAGTCCTACCTTCACTCCTGTCATCCTTTTGTTCTTCACATAATTGAAGAATGCCTTGGGGTTTTCCTTTACCCTACTGGCCAAGGCCTTCTCATGCCCCCTTCTTGCTCTCCTCAGCCTCTTCTTAAGCTCCTTTCTTGCTACCCTATATTCCTCAGTCAACCCATCTGATCCTTGCTTCCTAAACCTCATGCATGCTGCCTTCTTCCACCTGATCCAGCACCAATATGTAGCTTTCTACCCGCATATTGAAATCCTCCATGACCAAAAAATTGCCCTTTTGATATAATGTTTCTATTTTCCATTGTAATTTACAGCCCACATCCTGGCTACTGTTCAGAGGCCTGTGCACAACTCCATTCAGAGTCTTTTTACTCTTACAAACCTGTATGGATTGTGGGAGAAAACTCGAGAATCCAAAGGAAAGCCACAGAACCAGAAGAATGTACCAACTCCCTACACTCTACAGACAGCAGGAAACAAACCCCGATCCTACAGGCAGTGCGGTACCAACTCCCTACAGTCCACAGACAGACAGCAGGAAACAAACCCCGATCCTACAGGCAGTGTGGTAAACTGTTACAGTGGCTGCCGCCATGATGCCCACATACTGACAAGCCACCTTACCCACGCCAAGGTCACCAGCATCCCTCATCCTTCAGCAGCAGAAAACGTAACGTCACCACCCATCAATGGAACCAGCCCACTGGCTAGAACTCCCTCAGTTGGGAGTTTCTCCCTCCTCAATACAACAAGAGTATAGGACAATCGCTGCAAGACCACAGATTTCCACGGCCAAGTGATTCCTCTACAGCAACATACTTTTATACTTTATAGTCGCCAAACAATTGGTACTAGAACGTACAATCATCACAGCAATATTTGATTCTGCGCTTCACACTCCCTGGATTACAAATATTAAAAATATTAATAAGGTTAAAATTAGCAAATATTAAAAATTTAAATTATAAATCATAAATCAAAAATAGAAAAATGGGAAGTAAGGTAGTGCAAAAAACCGAGAGGCAGGTCCCGATATTTGGAGGGTATGGCCCAGATCCGGGTCGGGATCCGTTCAGCAGTCTTATCACAGTTGGAAAGAAGCTGTTCCAAAAATCTGGCCATACGAGTCTTCAAGCTCCTGAACCTTCTCCCGGAGGGTGACTGTAGAGGAGAGCTTGTCCCCTATTTTTACAGCCTGGGTCCTGTCTGTGAGGAAGTTGAAGATCCAGCTGCAGATCTGAGTGCTAAGGCCCAGGTTCCGGAGCTTAGGAACATGAAGTAAAATTACATTTGCCAGGTACTGCAATTTTCTGCCTCGGGTTACTTGCAACAAACTTTTTACCTTGCAAGCCACCATGATCTAGTTTATCCAGTTCTTCTCCCAGTCTGGAAAATGAACACTTGCTGGGGGGAAAGAAAAACACAAAACCATCAAGATTAGCTTTATTATAGAGAGATTAGCTTTGTCGAGTTCAAGTTTATTGTTATCTGACTGTACATATATACAACCGAACAAGAAAACAACCCTCTGGACCATGGTGCACCCACAAAATACATCACACACAGCACATAAAGCAAAATATTACCAGAGGCAAGTTAATAAAATGCAATGCAAAATGCATTTGGCGTGCACAGCACAGGTGAATGGTAAACAGAAAACAGCTACCTGTACTAGTGATGAGACTTCAGTGGTGGCAGGTACTTCGAAACCAACATAATCTGAGGATGTGTTGGGGGCAGCCCACAAGTGTCACCACACTTCCAGCACCAACACAGAAATCCCACAACTTACTAGCCCATGTGTTTGGAACGTGGGAGTAAACCAGGGCACCTCAAATCCACGCAGTCACATACAGACAACGGTGAGCTGGCCGCTAAACTGTAGCACAGTGGTTGGTGTAGCACTTGTACAGTGCCAGCGAACCAGGTTCGATTCCTACCAGCGTCTATAAGGGCTCTGCATGTTCTTCCTGTGACCACGTGCGTTTCCTCCAGATGCTCTGGTTTCCTCCCACATTCCGAAGACGTACAGGTTAGTAGGTTCATTAGTTACATGGGTGTAACTAGGCAGCATGGACTCACTGGGCCTGTAAAGCATTACGCTAATCACAATGCTACCATATTTAGGAACTTTCAGAAACATGCATCCTGCCACCTACAGCAGGAATAGTTAGCTACAAAGACTAGCAACACACACGCAAAATGCTGGAGGAACTCAGCAGGCCAGGCCAAACCTATGGAAAAACGTACAGTCGACATTTCGGGAGCACTAAACACAGCAAATGATCCCAACAGACTCACTTGGAAGGACTGTTTGGGGCCCTGAATGGTAGTGAGGGAGGTGGTGTAGGGGCAGGTGAAGCACTTGCTTCTCACAGTGTGGCCTCTTGTACATCGGTGAGACCCAACATAGATTGGGCTCGCCAAACACCTATGCTCCAAGTGTGAAGTGGTTCATTTTGGTAGGTCAAATATGATGGCAGAATATAGTATTAAAGGTAAGACTCTTGGCAGTGTGGAGGATCAGAGGGATCTTGGGGTCTGAGCCCATAGGACGCTCAAAGCAGCTGCGCAGGTTAACTCTGTGGTTAAGAAGGCATACGGTGTATTGGCCTTCACCAATCATGGTTTTGAATTTAGGAGCTGAGAGGTAATGTTGCAGCTATATAGGACCCTGGTCAGACCCCACTCGGAGTACTGTGCTCAGTTCTGGTCACCTCACTACAGGAAGGATGTGGAACCCATAGAAAGCGTGCAAAGGAGATTTACAAGGATGTTGCCTGGATTGGGGAGCATGCCTTATGAAGACAGGTTGAGTGAACTCGGCCTTTTCTCCTTGGAGTGACAGAAGGTGAGAGGTGACCTGATAGAGGTGTATAAGATGATGAGAGGCACCGACCGTTCGGAGTCAGAGGCTTTTTCCCAGGGCTGAAATGGCTGCCACAAGAGGGCACAGGTTTAAGGTGCTTAGGAGTAGGTACAGAGGAGATGTCAGAGGTAAGTTTTTTTACTCAGAGAGTGGTGAGTGCATGGAATGGGCTGCCAGCAACGGTGGTGGAGGTGGATATGATAGGGTCTTTTAAGAGACTTTTGGATAGGTACATGGAGCTTAGAAAAATAGAGGGCTATGATTAACCCTAGTAATTTCTAAGGTAGGGACATGTTCGGCACAAAGGGCCTGTATTGTGCTGTAGGTTTTCTATCTTTCTATGGTTCTATGTTTCCATCCGCCAGAACAAGCAGGATCTCCCAGTGGCCACCCATTTTAATTCCACTACCCATTCTGATATTTCTATCCATGACCTCCTCCACTGTCAGAATAAGGCCACACTTGGGTAGGAGGGGTAACACCTTGTACTCTGTTTGGGTAGCCTCCAACCTGATAACGATTTCTCAAACTTCCAGTAATGCCTCCACCTGCCCACCTTCATCATTTCCCACCCCTTTGTCCTTCTCTCATGTTATCTCCTTGTCTGCCCATCGCCTCCCTCTAATGCTCATTTCTCCCCTCCCCTTCTTTCTTCCATGGCCTTGTCTCTTTCACTGATCAACTTCCTAGCACTTTGCTTCATTCCTCCCCTTCCAAGTTTCACCTGTCACCTGGTGTTTCTCTCTCCCCTCCCCCACTTTTCAAATCCACTCCTCAGCTTTTTTTCTCCAGTCCTGCCGAAGGGTTTCGGCCCGAAATGTCAATTGTACTTTTCCCCCCATTGATGCTGCCTGGCCTGCTGAGTTCCTCCAGCATTTTGTCTGTGTTGCTCAGATTTCCAGCATCTGCAGACTTCCTCTTGTTTGTAACAAGAAACACTGTCCTTCAGTCTATATACACATGTACTGGACAGAAAACAAGAGCACTAGTCCTTGCCTGCTCTCCCAGATCCAGTGGTCAGAACATTGAGCACCTCACCTCAGATCAGATTTCATGATATGGCAGTGATAATAATCCCTGATCGATTAAGGTCACATTGACAAGTCGCAGTACAGAAGTCAATGGTCAGTGCCATAGGGATCTCATTCAGCCTTGCATCTGTGTTATTCAGACTAGATTACAAAAAGGTATAAATGTGCAATCCATACTGCTCAGGAGTGGAGGTGAGAAACCCTGGCCCCTCAGATGACATAACTGGAGTAGATGGGCGATCTGGTAAAAACGTCCTCTTCTGGGCACCAAAGCAATTAACTAGCAGCCAGTTACCTAGACAAAATAGTTTGACAAAGTTCACCTGTTAAACAAGTCAAAAAATCTTATTTAGAGAAACATCACCCTTCCAGCCCACCAATTTAACCCGTCTAATCGCAGGACAATTTACAATTAACCTACTAACCAGTACATCTTTGGACTGTGGGAGGAAACCAGAGCACCCGGAGGAAACTCATGTGCACTCAGGAAGGACGTAGAAACTTTCTTAAAGGACACCGGAACTGAACTCTAACGCCCTGAGCTGTAATAGCATCATACTAACTGCTATACTGCTGTGGCACCCTTGATTTGACAGTCAGAAACATTTGGAAATGAATTTGGGAGAAAAGATTTTTTTTTTCAAAAGTTGAGCACAGTAAACAGGTCAGGATCAGTTAACAATTCAAACAAAAAAAAGCAAACAAGTCAATTTTCAGTCCTCACACCATCTGTCAATAGGCCGTTAACCTTCACTTACCAACCACCGTCAAGGTCAGGAACAGACTGAGACACTTGAAGTCGAAGGAGATGCAGCAGTTGAACTCGGACAAGGCATTCAGCAGAACCAAGACCAATAAGACTGCTCTGGAGAAGCCTGGAGTTTGCAGAAATGCCATGATGAGGGCAGAGATCAGGAAGTAACTGACGTGTACAATGGAGGTGTAGATCACATGCTGGTTTCCCCCTGTGAACATCAAGTTATGAGTTACCCCAGTACAGATAATTCCATAGACCATAAGATATAGGAGCAGAATTAGGCCATTTGGCCCATTGAGTCTGCTCCACCACTTTGTCATGGTTAATCCATTTTCCTCTCAACCCTGATCTCCTGCCTTCTCCCTGTATGCTTTCATGCCCTGACTGATCAATAATTTCTCAACTTCCGCCTTAAATATACCCCATGACTTTGCCAACACAACCACCTTTGGCAACAGATTCCAGAGATTCACTACCCTCTGACTAAAGAAATTCCTTATCTTTGTTTTACATAGACACCCCTCTATTCTGAGGCTGAGCCCTCTGGTCATAGACTCCTCCACCATAGGAAACATTTTCTCCGCATCCACTCTCAAGGTCTTTCAGCATTTAATAAGATTTCCCCCCTGCTCCCCCACCCCAGCACCATTCTTCTGAATTTCAGCAACTACAGGCCCAGAGCCATCAAACGCTCTTCAGATCAAACCTTGTCATTCCTGGAATCATTGTCTTTTTTTTTTTTTTTTTAAAAAAAAGGTAAAGGACCAAAAACTGCTCACAGTACTCCAAGTGAGGTCTCACCAGTGCTTTGTAAAGCTCCAACATTACATCCTTGCTTCTATATTCTAATCAATTCACAACAACTACCAATCCAGCAGACAATACAAATTGGGTAATTTGAAGACCATATTAAATTCCATGAACAGCTCGACTCTTTTGGTCTCCAATCCATTACAGTTCTTGTGTTCCCTCAACTCCTTCCTCCCTTCCCAGTGGTTTAAAGCACATTTTTCTTTTTAATATAGATTTTGCATGTTGTGTTAAGCTTCTGCTGTCTGCAAGGAGTTTATACGCCCTCCCTGTGGCCACACGGATTTCCTCAGGGTGCTCTGGTTTCCTCCCACAGTCCAAAGACATGCCAGTTGGTAGGTTAATTGGTCATTATAAACTGACCTGTGTTTAGGCAAGGGTTAAATTGGGGAATTGCTGGGCGGTGCAGCTGGAAGGGCCTGTTCCATGCGGTAGCTTGAGTAAATAAAATAAATCTTAGTTTCACCTATTCTCACTCAGCTCCCTCTACTTTACCTTGCCAAAAAAAAAGGTCATGTTTACCAAAAACAAGAGATTTCTCAGATGCTGGAAATCATTAGCAACATGCACGAAATGCTGGAGGAACTCAGCAAGTCAGGAGCTTCTATGGAGGCAGTATCAGGACATGAAGAGTTTCAGCTCCAAATATCAACTGTTTATTCCCCTCCATAGATATTGCCTGATTTGCTGAGTCATATTTAACAAGCCTTCATTACCATCTCTATGACATCGTCAAGCTACACTTCCTTCCATCCCTATCCCCAGACAGTTTCTTTGTTCTTTGCAACCCATTTTCTCACTTTCTCCCCCCTCCCACCTCCCCCCCCCCCAACCACAGGGACCACTACACACTTTAGTTATTATGCTTGTCTTTCAAATTTCCAACAGTTTTGTTTTAACTCTGTAATGTTAAAATTTAACTGCATCCAAGGAGAGAGATAGCACCCTAGTACAAATGCACTTGGCTGCATACCTGTCCAGTTGAAGAAGCTTTGAATGCTGTTCAGTCTCTGGTTCACTCCTTTCTCCAGGTGGGTGAGCATGTGCATCACCACAGTAACTGTCTGGTTCATCTTCTGCAGCTTATCCATCAACTGGTCATAGTAGACGGCCGTCTGGGACTGCTGGGCAGCAAACTGGACCAGGTTCGACTCTAGGCAAATGTGTTCAACGTCAATAATTGTTCAAAACTCAAGAGTCAAGAGCATAGAACCAAAATGTCTGAGTCATGGAATCCCTGAATTTCTTTTATTACAAGACCATAAGACAGGAACAGAAATAGGCCACTAAGCTATTGGATTTGTTTGCAATTATGGTGTGCAAAAATGCTTTAGAACATGGCACATTACAGGCACTTCAACACACAATGTTGTGCCGATGTTTTAACCTACTCCGAGATCAATCCAACTCTTCCCAGCCCTCCATTTTTCTATCATCCATGTGGCTAAGAATCGTTTCAATGTCCCTAATGTATCTGTCTCTACCACCACATTCCACACCCCTGGCACTGTGCTTAAGAAAAAAATTTCCTCTGACATCCCCCCCCCATACTTTCCTCCGATCACCCTAAAAATATGTCCTCTTGTATTAGCCGTTGCTGCCCTGGGGAAAAGTCGCTGGCTGTTTGCCACCTATGCCTCTTACCCTGCACACCCCTTTTTTTCCCAGCAACTGATTACCAAGTAGTTACCTTTATAAATTGGTGCAACATTTAATAAATAGAACACATGGATCCTGCATGAGGCAAAGCTTTACCAGGCCCACATGAAACAAAGGGTACCAAAGTATGAAAACACCCAAGGACGCAGAAGAGATTTACTGAATGGTTTCAGGGATAAAGGGGTTGAGTTCAGTGAACAAACTGAAGAATCCATGGGTCCATCTCTTATGGAGAAAGACAACCAAGAAGACCTGAGTTGTAGAGATGAGTTAACACGATTTTTACTTTTGAATGATAACCAGATTGTACAGATTTAAAGAGGCCGTCAAGATTTTTTTTTAAAGCAATACTGATTAGGATTTGGAGCATCACAAAATGCTGAAGGAACTCAGCAAGTCGGGCAGCAGCTAAGGAGAGGAATAAACAGTTGATGTACTGGGCTGTGACTCTTCAAAACCTATCCTGCTCAATAAATCAGTTTATTCCACTCCATCGATGCTGCTGGAACTACTGAGATCCCCCAGCATTTTGTGTATGCTGCTCTGGATTTCCAGCATCCGCAGAATCTCATGTTTATGATCAGGATTTGGAATACATTGTCCTGGTGGTAACAATAAAAAGCCTGGGGAGGTGGGGGTTGTGAGAGGTTCTCCTTTGGTCTCACATTTCTGTGGGGATATCTGTTGCTATTATCGGCAGTTTTTTGTCTTGTGTTTTGTTGCATCTTGGAGGATTCATCAAGCTGTACTGGTCTCTTTCGTTCCCCTTGCCCCAGGAGCACTGTTAAACTCCTTTCAAGTACAGGAAAACTGAAAGTGCACTATCCAGGCAGTGAGTTTCCAGCAGCCCGGGTTGAATTCCTTCAGCTGTCTGTTGGGAGTTTGTACATTCTTCCTGTGACTGCGTGGCTTTCTTCTGGGTTCCACCCACATTCCAAAGACATATGGGTTAGTAAGTTAATCGGTTGCAAGGGTGTAATTGAACGGTGTGTGCTTGCCCGTTACCATGCTTAGCTCTAAACAAGACAGATAAATTATTCAGAAATGCTGATGGTTTGGCATTTGACTTAACAGGTTTGCTTTTTTGTATTCCTGCAAACTCACCAGGTGCCATTTTCCACATCCTGTGAAAAAAAAACCTGATTTCCCATCTATAGAGCGGAATAAATAGTTGATGTTTCAGGTTGAGAACCTTCCTCAACTGAACTGAATTGCTGACTGTTGATTCCTCTCCAGAGATGCTGACTGACTTGTTAAGTTTTTCTGGCATTTTGTTTACTGCTCAAGATTTCCAGCGTCTGCAGAATCTCTTGTGCCTCCCACTAATAAAGCTCTGCTGCAGAAACAATAAACATACTGGTGTCTGAGGGACACACTTACGTGGAGCTCTGCTGCATGACAGCAGCATCATCAGGCCATGTCTCTTCACTACCCCCATCAGGTAGGAGGCACAGAAGCCTTGGGTCCCATATCATCAGCTTTTTGAACCATTCTTACCCATCAACCATCAGGCTCGCGAACCAAAGTGGATAACTTCCCTCACCCAGACACAAATTGATTCCACAACCTCGACTCACTTTCAAAGACTCTTTATAACTCTCCTTCTCAGGATTTTTTTTGCACAACTTGCCTTCTTTTACATATTATTTGTTTGCCAGATTTTACGCACGTAAATTTTTTTGGTAAAATTCTATTGCATTTCTTTATTCTCCTGTAAATGCTTGCAAGAAAATAAATCTCAAGGTACTATATGCAAATATATACAGCACGTACTTCGATAATAAATTTTTCTTTGACATTCACTATTTCCTTACAATATAGGAGGCCATTCTACCCATTGAGTCTATGCCAGCTTTGCTACCTGGTCTATCAATAGCATTCTTCCACATTTCCTTGTGACATTTTCTCTCACTTGTCCATCAACTTTATCCCAACGGGATATTTTACAGTAGTAGCCCTCCCAAGGCACACGAGAGGAAATGTGAGCATCTGGGGAACCACACAAGTTCTCAGGGAGAACGCATGAACTCCACCGATGATCAGAATTGATCTCAGGTGACTGAAACCAGGAGACTTTGTGAACAGAGAGGCAGAAGACCCATCACAGTGAAGACAGTTCTGAGAATGCAGGAAACTTACCCAGTTTGGTGTAGATCTGATGAGCACGTGCTCCGACCTCCAGGAGGTCAGTTAGAATTGCTTGGTGACTTCCTTGGAGCTGCAAGTCCTGGTGAGTCAACTGTTTACTGACATTTTCTAAGGAAAAAATAAAAATAAGATACATATAGATTCTGCACAATAAATGCCATTCATGATTCTCCTGCACTACAGTACACCAAAACAGAAGCAAAAGTGAATCACTGCTTAATCTCTCTCTGCAGTTGCTGCCTGACCTGTTGAGTATTTTGCTTTATCTCATCTTTCTTCAAATTTCTCTAACAATGTTTTGTGACTTGTTTTCAGCATTGCTTTGCCATCCACACCTGGCCCCACAGAAGCTCGCAATCATCTTTCAGGCAGAGCTGACCTTGGTCAATCTCCACAGACTGCTTTCACCATCCCCTCTGAAACAGCAGCACCAATTGGGTTAGTCGGTCTCTCCTAGTCTTCGCCCCACCACAGGTATTTATGATCTCTTCCTTTCCCAAGGATGTCAAAGACTCTAGCAAATGTCTGCAGATGTACTGTGGAGAGCATTCTGACTGGCTGTCTCACCATCTGGTATGGGGGCTCCGATGCGTGGAGTTTGACAAAGCTGCAGTGGGTTGTAGACCTAGCCAGGTCCATCACAGGCACAACCCCCCCCTACAATTGAAAACACCTACAACAGGCAATGACTCAACAAGGCGGCATCCATCATTAAGAACCTGCACCACCCAGGGCATGGCCTCTTCTCAGTGGTATAGGAGACACTCAACATTTTTAGAGCAGTCTCTTCTCCTTCACCATCAGATTTCTGAATAGATAATAAACGCTACCTCACTTTCTGCATTTTTTGTACTACTTATTTTTAAATATATTGCTTATTGTAACTCAGCCTTTTTTTGTACATGTATTGCACAAAACAAGATTTCACGATACACATCAGTGTTAATAAACTGGATGCTGATTCTCACTTGTGACCTGGAACACACCTGATCTGAAGATTTCCTAATTTGGACACCAGGTCACTGATGCCAGCACTTGAACTTTTTAATATTTCCTGATAATTCCAATAGTTCAGATCTGGAATCATACTTGAAACTAAGAAAAGGAGTGGGATCATTATTGTACCTAAAACTAAGATCACTCCCATTACGGAAATTATTTATAGCTCACAGAATGAAGAAGCTTTATGGTGCAGAGCCACACAACCAGTAGAAAGAAATCTGCTATCAGAATAGTGTCACACGGTCAAGAAGGTAATGGATACAAGGCCAATTTTGAGATCAATAATCAAGGCAAACTGGCAGTTCAATAGCTTGACAACCACAGGACTCTAAACCAGGAGCATCTGATTAGTAGTGATGTGAAAGGTTAAGGCAGGAGAATGGGCTTAGGAGGGATAATAAATCAGCCATGATGGAATGGTGGAACAGACTCAATGGGTGGAATTGCCCAATTCTGCTCCTACATCTTAAGATCTTACTCTTCTCAACTTCAGCTGATACAGGCTCAGAACTATCAAACACTCCACATCCGTTACCCCTTCCACTCGTGGGATTATTCTTGTAAAGTTAGTTTAAATAAAATCAACTGGGGAGGTTGGGGGCATCTGTGGAAAGATACATCCTATAGTTTGGGATCTGAAACCCTCCATCGGAACTGGAAAAGCGTAAGTAAGTTGGGGTAGCAGAGAAAGTAGAGGGCTGATGAGTAGAATGGGGGTTTACCATGTCAGATCATTTGGTTATTTTCATAAGCCATAGGAGCAGAATTAGGCCACTTGGCCCATCAAGTCTGCTTTGCAAATGCCGGTGTCATTTTTTTTAAACCAGAGGTTTAGTTTATGGGTGAGAAAATTTTGGCAACATAGAATCAAAATATTGCAGGCACCATACAAGGAAAGTGGAATTGAGGTACAATATGAGCTCTAGGCTTGCAGATTAGCACAACAGGAGGGCCAGATAATCTACCCCTGCTTCCACTTCCCATTCTTATCCAAAGATTTCCTGAAGAAAACCAGAAAAAAGTGGGACAGTTCATTAGAAAACTTCTGTGGAGAACACCAACCCTTCAATAAATGACGAGTGTATTTATAGCTTGTGCATAAATACACAAAGGCAGGTGAGTGGCAGCATACAGGGTGAATGACAGGATTCCCCAGTGTGGGGGAACAGAATGATCTTGGGGTCCACATCCATTGATCCCTAGAGCTGCCATGCAAGTTGGCATGTTGATTAAGAAGTCATATGGTGTGTTGGCCTTCATTAGTCAGGAGACTGAGTTATAGAGCATAAAAGCCCAGGAAAGGGCATATAATATAGCAAAAGTGAGTGGGAAGTTGGATGATTGGGAAGCTTCTAAAATCCAGCAAAAGGCAACTAAAAAAGCTATAAGAAGGGAAAAGAGGAAATCAAGGGCAAATTGGCTAATAATATAAAGCAGACACTAAAAGATCTTTCAGTTAAAAAAATAAAAGGGAGGTGAGGGTTGATATTGGACCACTGGAAAATGATACTGGTGAAGTAGTAATGGGGGACAAAGAAATGGCAGATGAAAATGGGTATTTTGCATCAGTCTTCACTGTGGAAGACACTAGCAGTGTACCAGAGGTCTGTGAGTGTCAGGGAGCAGGAGTGAGTGCCATTGCTATTACAAAGGAAATAGTGCTAGGCGAACTCAAAGGTCTTAAGGTGGATAAGTCACCTGGACCAGATGGACTACATCCCAGAGTTCTGAGAGAGGTTGCTGAAGAGATAACAAATGCATTGGTCATGATCTTTCAGGAATCACTTGATTCTAGCATGGTCCCTGAGGACTGGAAATGTCACTCCACTCTTTAACAAGGGAGGAAGGCGAAAGAAAGGAAATTATAGGTCAGTTAAGGAAAGTGTTCCTTCCTCAGTCATTGGGAAAAT
Source organism: Mobula birostris (assembly GCF_030028105.1). Classification (NCBI taxonomy): domain Eukaryota; kingdom Metazoa; phylum Chordata; class Chondrichthyes; order Myliobatiformes; family Myliobatidae; genus Mobula; species Mobula birostris. Next base: position 223,525,791 of record NC_092372.1, on the reverse strand, counting down.
GTTGTAGTCTGTTATTAAGGATGAGGTACTTGCAGACTAATGATAAGTCAAAGTCAGCATGGTTTCTTTCAAGGGAAATCTTGCCTGACAAATTTGTTAGCGTTCTTCAACGAAGTAACAAGCAGAGTGGACAAAGGAGAGGCAGTGAATGTCATTTACTTGAATTTTAATAAGGCATTTGATAAGGTGCCACACACGAGGCTGCTTAACAAGATAAAATCCTATGGCATTACAGGAAAGATACTGGCGTGGATAAAGGAATGGCTGACAGGCAGGAAGCAGCGAGTGGGGAATGTTCGATGTCAACTTTTTTTTTAAACCCCATAAGTGTCATTTTAGGCACCTGGACGAGGTGGGTGGATGATGTCATTAACAAAATGCGGAGAGGTTAGTGGAACATTCCGCAGTCAAGGGACAGCGGACTGCAAGCTACCAGCCGGATAGCGAGCTGGGTGGAGTTAGTTGAAGAGTTCGCCACAGCAACGGGCGCGTCTAATACTTCTTCATGTCCAGAAGATTGTGATAATTAACGGCACACGTGCATATTGGATACGTGACTGTCACTTTGTAGGATCCATACTTGGATTTCTGGGGTATCCTGTGGCGACCATTTTTTTTGTTAACTTGTACGTGGATTAGAGTGTGTTACTTGGCGACCACTTGTGTTAAGGAATATTCCGTGACTGTCCCCTTGTGAAATCCCTACAGGGATTTTGGAACTTAGGCGTCACTTTGTTACCCCTACATGGACTCTAGTATTTCAGTGACGACTACTCGACTTCTGGAATCTTCTGTGACTGTCACCTTGTGTCATCTTAAGGTGGATTGATGAGCTCTCCCTCACAGACACCTGTACCTGTTCTCGTGGATTTCTGGAATCTTCTGGATTGCTATTCTAGGACTCTGAGTAAGACTTGGGAAGAACTGTTCCTAGACCTCTGCAGTTTGAGAGCTAAAATGCACAGCACTACTAATTTTTGTTTGGGGGGAGTAATTTGTTTAATTGTCTGTATTTGGGTAGATACTGAAAATAATAGCTGTTTAACATTAAAAACTAAGTCTGTGGCACATAACAGGAAAAAAGCTGCCAGTAACTAGTGGTGTTCTTCAGGGGTCAGTATTGGGACCGCTACCTTTCACATTGTTTGTCATTGATTTAGATAATGGAATTGATGGCTTTGTGGCAAAGTTTGCAGATGTTACAAAGATAGGTGGAGGGTAGGTAGTGCCAAAGAAGCAATGATTGCAGCAGGACCCAGACAAATTGGAAAAATAGGGAAAGAATGTGGCAGATGGAATACAGTGTTGTGAAATGTATGATAATGCATTTTGGTTAAGGAACAATGGTGCAGACTATGGGGAGAAGGTTCAAACATCAGAGGTGCAGATGGACTCATGTAAGACTCCTTGAAGGTTAATTTACAGGTGGAGTCTGTGGTGAAGGCGACAAATGCAATATTGTCATTTAAGGGAATAGAGCAACGAGATAATGCTGAGCCTTTATCAGACTCTAGTCAGGCCACACTTGTAGTATTGTCATCACTTTTGGGCCCCATGTCTCTGAAAGAATGTGTTGTCATTGTAGAGTCCAGATGAGGTTCAAGAGGATGATTCCAGGAATGAAGGGGTTAACATATGAGGATCATTTGGCAGCTTTGGACCTGTACTCACTGGAATTTAGAAGAATGCAAGGGGATCTCATTGACACCTACCGAATGATAAGGTGGATGCGGAAAGGATGTTTCTATGGTGGGGGGTATCCAGAACAAGAGGGCACAGCCTCAAAATTGAGGGGCGATCTTTTAGAACAGTGTTAGGGAGGAATATTTTTTAGCCAGAGAGTAGTGAATCTGTGGAATGCTCTGCCACAGGCTGCAGTGGAGGCCAAGTCTGTAAGTATATGTAAAGCAGAAGTTGATAGCTTCTTGATTTGTGAGGACATGAAAGGATATGATGAGATGGCAGGGGTATGGGGTTGAGTGGGATTTTGGATCAGCCATGATGGAATGGCAGAGCAGATTTGATGGGCTGAATGGCCTAATTCTGCTCCCATGTCTTATGGTCTAAATGCTCCTCACACGTTAACCCTTTCATTCCTTACCCATGAAGTTAATATTAGGTGTTTGTCAAGACTGCAAAAAAAAAAAAACAACAACAACAACAAACAACTCTGATGACTTAATATAGACTTGAACCACTAACGGGGATCTGTTTGGGATAGAGACACCCTTACTTTTGGGATTGTGCTATTTTTAGGTTGGAACAGCATGTTGTCATCAGTGCACAGAGGCTGCTGCTCCCGTCTAGTGGGTTACAACAGTGTACAACACTCTTTTGACTTTGCAGTAGGCCTATGGGTGACATGACACCTGAACCCTGAGGTTGGAGGTTGAGATCTTTTAAAGATCTTTACCCTTTCTGGGCTGCTACCAAAGTGTTTAAGATTCCATCATTTTCCAGAGGCATCATTACAAGTTTTGATCTAATCCCTTCCCATCAACGTCCTTGGCCTATGGACTCTACACTTTACCTCACACACAACCCCATCTTCACATGATTTTCTGAATCCGATTGCTCTAGCCTGGTCTCCCTCAATCCTTTGACCCAAGTCGCCTGCAATGGTGGAAGATTGTACAAGAATGACCTTTTGTATCCTGTGCGCAAACCCTGGCTGTGATGAGGTCTGGAACCAAGTGGTCCTGTTGAAATCCAAACCAGGCTTGAAGGAGTAGGTTATCTAGTAGGTGCCACTCAGTAGCGCTGCTGGGATGGGTTCGGGAGAATGAGTGGGGATCTTAAAGAAACAAAATTATGAAACAGGGGTAGGAAAGTTGCTTCCATTGCTAGGCGAGACTAGAACTATGGCAGGAGTCCCCAACCTTTTTTGCACCGCGGACTGGTTTAATATTAACAATATTCTTGCGGACCGGCCGACCAGGAAGGTGGGGTGGTGTTCAAGTAGGGTTAAACTCACCTCAACATGTCTTTTACGGTTAGGGTTGCCAATTTTCTCACTCCCAAATAAGGGACAGAAGTAGCAGTCAAATCCCGGGACACTTTTCCTGAGGAAAGACTACCATGACCATGAAGCCTTGTTCAGGCACCTGTGCGGGCATGCGTGAGGTGCACGTGTGATGCACACATGCGCGTACGTGATTATTTTCCCCCCACAAATCGATTTTGCCTTCATCTTCCCGACTATACAGTACATACAATATTTCTACTTTATATAGGCTGTGTATTTATCATATCATTCCTGCTTTTACTATAGGTTAGTGTTATTTATTTTCGGTTTCATGTGTTATTTGGTATGATTTGTTAGGTTATTTTTGGGACTGGGAACACTCAAAAATTTTTCCCATATAAATTAATGGTAATTGCTTCTTCGCTTCACGCCATTTCAACACGAAAGGTTTGATGGAATCGCTCTACCCTAGCGGGGGAAATACGGGACAAACCAATTTAGCCCAATATATGGGATGTCCCAGCAAATACAGGACAGTTGGCAACCCTATGTTCAAGTTCAACAGTGCATGACAGGGAATGAGGAAAGGTGCAGCTGACTCATATCGTTTCCTCACGGCCTGGTAACACATGCTTTGCGGCCCAGTACCGGTCCGCGCCCCAGTGGTTGGGGACCGCTGAACTATGGGACAGCCTCAAGATTTGGGAGAATAGATTTAGGATGGAGGTGAGAAGGAACTGCTTTTACCCAGGGTGTAGAGAATCAGTGGAATTTTTCACCCGGCGAAGCAGTAGAGGCTACCTTATGAAATACATTCCTGACACAGTTAGACAGATTTTTGCATAGCAGGGGAGTTATGGGGGTGGAGGTAGGGTTTAAGTCCACAGCCAGACCAGCCATGATTTATTGAATGGCAGAACAGGCTCGATGAGCCAGATGGCAGACTCTTGCTCCTGTTCTTATAAGCCCTGTGGGCATGAATGTGGTGGGATTTAGCTCCTCACCTGGCCACTGGGAGACCAACACGGGCCAATGAAGTTGGGAGAGAAAACCAACTGGTTGTGATCAAATGGCAAGCAGATTCAATGGGCTGAATGTCGTAATTCTGTTTCCATGTCTTATGATTCAACTTACCCATGGTTAGTATGATGCCATCAATCAGCTTTGTGACTTGCTGGTGGCCGCTAGCAATCAGCTCCTTTTCTTTGGTCAGCCTCTCCAGATTTCCATTAATGGAGGACTCCAGGTCTTGCTGTCCGCCTTGTAGCTGCTCTTGCTGCAGCAGCAGCGTGCTTTGGCCATGAACAATCTTCTCTAATGAAGAGGCAGTCAGCTCTCGCAGCTCCTTTTGTCCATCCTGTAATAGATTTGAGGCACTTGGCATGCAAGACCAACGACACACTCCAGACATGGAAGGACAGTTTAAGATAGAGATGGAATCCAGTCATTTGGAGGATCTGGTACTTGGAGTCAGTCCCATGGAACAGAAGCAAGGCCAAAGAATAACATTCTAGCAATCCAAAGTGCGCTGCTCACCCAGAGTACAAATGTTCAACCAAATAAGCCATGCACCTTATCCTGACTTCTCCCCACCCTCCCCCATCCCCTTCCTGCCACGATGTCTGCTTTGGTGCAGCATCCTCACACAATATACAAAACCCAGAGCAAACTGTCCAGTCAGACTAAAGGTAATTGGCTACCATCACTGCCAGACATGGACGTGTCCAGGATAAAGCAGGCAGGAAAATCATTGTGGATGTCACCACCCTGCTCACTGCCTTTTCCAAAAGCACCCTTCTAGAAAACACTATAGGTCTATTTAAACAAAACCATCATGCTATCTTAAAAGCTTATCCCCCCCACCAAGCATTTAATCTGATCAACCATTCTAGTTAGCCCTCCCCTACCTCCTCTATTACCTCCATCACTGCACTGTAAACACTTTAAACGATTTCATTGTTTACATTGTTAATACGTGCTTGTATTTATAATGCACATTTTACTCCATATCTGCACTTTAACCTCTGTCTTTATTTTCATACAATTCTTTATTATTTTTGAATGTTGTTGGTTTTTCTTTCACGTCATTCCAACACGGAACAGCAAATTCAAATATGAGGGGTGATTGATAAGTTCATGGCCTAAGGTAGAAGGCATAAATTTTTAAAAACCTGGCACATTTATTTTTCAACATAGTCCCCGCCTGCATGCACACACTTAGCCCAGCGGTCGTGAAGCATACGGATCCCTTCTTTGTAGAAGTGGTCCACAGCAGGAGTGATTGATAAGTTTGTGACCTAAGGTAGAAGGAGGTGAGCTATTAACTTCAAACTTTCTGCATTTTCACTCAAAGAGTTGAACTGCACGTGCATGTAACAGGAGCGTCTTGGACCTCCAGGTGGTCCACAACAGGGGTGATTGATAAGTTTGTGGCCTTCTAAGGTAGAAGGAGATGAGTTATACAGCTCTCGTTACATGCACGTGCAGTTTAACTCAGTGAAAATGCAGAAAGTTTGAAGTTAATAACTTATCTCCTTCTATCTTAGGCCACGAACATATCAATCACCCCTGCTGTGGACCACTTTCTGGAGGTCCAAGACGCTGACTTCTACAAAGAAGGGATCCGTATGCTCCACGACTGCTGGACTAAGTGTGTAAACGTAGGAAAAATAAATGTGCTAGGTTTTCTAAAATTGACTCCTTCTACCTTAGGCCACGAACTTATCAATCACCCTTCGTACATGCAAAATGTATATGGTGAGTAAAGTTGGTCCTTGCTCTCCAGTCCTGACGAAGGGTCTCTGCCCAAAGCGTTAACTGTTTATTTCCCTCCATAGGTGCTGCCTGACCTAATCAATTCTTCCAGCACCAAGTGAGCCTTGCAACTTCAAGCAAATGTATCTGGTCCAACTCAAATCATCAAATTCCAATAATCATGCCATGAAGAAAGTTAAAATTAGCTATTGATTCTGTATGCTTCAGACCCGGAGAACTATAGTTCAAGATTTAGAAAAAGAACATTTACCTTCAGAATTGTCATGACGTCCAACTGACTGGAAGCTGTGGCCACTAAAGAGTTCACTGTCATCTCGGTCCTCCTCCTGAACTCCTGCTGCCGGGCAGTATAGCACAGAGAGAGGGCCCGGTTGCTGACAATGTGGTAGGCATTCCATGTGTCGGGGTCCATTTCCTTTGTGCATTCTGCTAATGTCTTGGGGACACCAAAGGGAGAAAGAATAATACAGACATACAGTTTCAAGGCCTGGGTCTTTGAACCTAGAAGATTTACAGTGCAGTGCAGACTCACACACGCACCCTGTGCTGGAGGTACTCAGCAGGTCAGGCAGCATCTAGAGAGAGGATTGAAGCAATGCATTTTGTGTCTGTGAGCTTCACAGCGATCTGCCCCACTGTGTGATGAGCTGAGAATGAGGCTCTGGGCCTACTCCGGGCCTATGGACTCAGTTTGGTTTGGAATGCTGTTGCTTGCTTTTATTGGTTGCATGATTTGTCTTTCTCTGCATATTGGGTGTTGGTCTTTTTTAAAAATTGGGTTATTTCGGGTTTCTCGCTTTGTTGCTGCCTGGAAGCAGATGAATCTCAAGGCTGTATAATTTATTCATTCTTTGATCATTAATGTACCTTTAATCAGGAAATGTTTTGGGCAGAGGCATTTTATTTGTCACATGTACATTGAAACACAGTGAAATGCATTATTTGTGATGATTACACTGGGCAGCCCACGAGTGTTGTAATGATTCTGGCACCAACACAGCATGTCCACAACTCACTGACTATCCATATGTTTTGGAATGTGGGATGCAAGGAAACCTCTTGCTCACTGGTGGGATCGCTCTGCTGCTGGAGAAGGAAAGGTTGCCACTGGGCCCAGAGAATGTTGCCCAGGTTTCCTGCGTTTTGGACGTGGACTCAGCCTATAGGTTTCCATCCACACCTCCACACCCCTCACCCAGAGTTTTTTTTTTTTTTTTAAATATTCTGCTTTTTGCCCGATCTTTCTCCTTACTTTGTGCGCGGGAGATTTAGGGGTTGATGTGCCTGTTCGGTTTTTTGTGCAGGGAGGGTTAATGATCGTGCTGCTGTTCTTTTCTTTCTTGGTTTCACGGTTATCTGGAGAAAAAGAATTTCAGAGTTGTATCATTTGATAATAAATGAACCTTTGAACCCACACAGTCACAGGGAGAGCGTACAGGCTCCTTACAGATAGCAGCAGGAATCAAACAGCATCTTGGAGATGATTGCTGTAAAGTGTTGTGCTAGCATGGCCACTATGCTATGTGCTACCCCAATTAAATTTATGAAAAGCTACACACAAATAAAGACGAACCAACAGCCACTGTGCAGAAGACAAAAAATTGTGCAAGTAAAAGGGATCAGCAAAACAAAAGATAACACACATCTCAATGTGAATACATAATCAGATAAGCAAACAGCAGGTACACAAAAATATTTAACTGAAACTTTAAGCATACTTTACTGTGATTTGTAAAATAGTTGCCATCAGCTCATGATCTATTAGATTTAGAACAAAGGCGAGTTTGAAAGTTACTTGGTTTAACTGAGTAACAAAAAGGTTGGTGTTTTAATATAAACACGAGAAAGTCTGCAGATGCTGGAAATCCAGAGTAACACACACAAAATGCTGGAGGAATCCAACACCGATGGAAATGAATAAACAGTCAACGTTTCAGGCAGAGACTCTGCTTCAGGACTGGAAAGGAAGGGGGAAGATGCCAGAATAAAACATCGACTGCTTCATTCGATAGATGCTGCAGGACTTGCCGAATTCCTCCAGCATTTTGTGTGTGTTGCTTTGGTGTTTTATGCGCCATTTCCATCCTCACTCTCAGCTCCATGGTCTGTGGTTTTCCTCATTATCTCTCTCCCCAGTATCAAAAGAAGCCACTTTTACCATGTCTGCTGTGCAGAGGTAGGTTTGACGATGCTCGGCAGCTGCTTGGCAGTTGAACAAGGACACCCCAAGTTTGGAAAGCTCCTCTTCTGAGAGATCACTGCAGGACGATGTTAATTCAGCTATCACCTACATTAAAAGAAAACATTAACTCCAAGTGAGCAACATGCACAATGTCAGAGGAACTCAGCAGGTCAGGCAGTGTGTAGGTTGACGAATAACCAATTGATGCTTTGGGCCAAGACTCTTCATTGGGACTGGAAACAAAGAAGCTGGAATAAGGTGGGTGTTGGAGGAGAGGGGATGAAGTGAGCAGCTGGGAGGAGTTAGGTGGAAGAGTTAAAACGCTGAAGAATTTGGAAACAAGCAACTGAGACGATGGAATAAATGTTTATCTGTGCTCAAACCCATCGTGTGGAACCACCGATAATCACAACGCTGGAATGGGCAGGAAACAAAAATGTGCACAGTTCTCTTTTGTCAAATATAGTCTGAGATTGGTGCTGATCAAGGAGAGTACACAGACAGCAGTTACGACAGCATTGCAACAAAAACGAAGGAGCTGGTTGTGGACTACAGGAGGAATGGAGACAGACTAACCGTTATTGACATCAATGGATCTGGGGTTGAGAGGGTGAACAGCTTTAAGTTCCTCAGCATCCACATCCCCGAGAATTTCACAACGTGGTCTATACACACCAGCTGTGTGGTGAGAAAGGTACAACAGCACCCCTCACTTCTGATGGTTGAGGAAGTTTGATATGGACCCCCAAATCTTAAGGACTTTCTACAGGGACACAATTGAGAGCATCCTGACTGGCTGCATCACTGCCTGGTATGGGAACTATGCCTCCCTTAATCGCAGGATTCTGCAGAGAGTGGTGCGGACAGCCCAGCACATCTGTCGTTGTGAAATTCCCATGATTCAGGACATTTACAAGACAGGTGTGTAAAAAGGGCCCGAAGGATCATTGGGGATCCAAGTCACCCCAACAATCTATTCCAGCTCCTACCATCCAGGAAACAGTACCACAGCATAAAAGCCAGGACCAACAGGCTCCAGGACAGTTTCTTCCACCAGGCCATCAGACTGATTAATTCACACTGATACAACTGTATTTCTACGTTACATTGACTGTTCTATATATTATAAGTTACTATGATTGCACATTTAGACAGAGACGTAACGTAAAGATTTTTACTCCCCATGTATGTGAAGGATGTAAAAAACAAAGTCAATTCATTTGACTCATTAGAGGGGATTACAGGCAATTATCATCTTCATAGCACCCCAGTAAAGCAGCATGAGCACAGAACATTTGCAATGCCATGCAGTCAAGTTGTTATCCTTTCAGCATTATGAATATCAGGCTTTCCTATAATAAGTGGGAGATGCAGTCCTGAGCCATCCACCGCCATTCGACATCAGCAGTTCTACTTTGACACTCTTATAGAATCAGGGTTGTACAATGTTGAAACAGGCCCTTTAGCCCACAGTGACCACGCCAATCATCATGCCTATTTAATACTAACCCTAGTTGCATGTATGAACTCCATGTCCACACATGCTCTGCTCATTCATGTACCTATCCTGATCCCCCTAAATGTTGTTACTGTTCCTGCCTCCATCTCCTCCCCTGGCAACTCACTCCAAATACAAACCACTTGACCTTCAGATCTGCTTTAAACCTCCTCTGTTGCCTGAAACCCATGTCCTTCAGTTTTAGACACCCTTACATAGGAAACAGACATTGGCCATCTCCTCTACCTCTCAATTATACACCCCTATTGTATCACCTTTCAGCCAGCTCTGCGGGTGGCGAGGTGGAGATACGTCTCTACCAAAGGTGGTGTAAGGCACTCCTTCCCTCCGCTAGCCTGCAGGTCACTTTTGGGCAAGGTATAGCACCTGCTTAGCTGCTTAATCAGGGTCACGTGAGGCCATGGGAGAAGGTGGTGGATGGTCGTCTGAGCAGCCGATGCAGATCATAAGTCCTGGCTATGCGACCACTGACATCAGGCAGACAATCTTTGAAGGATATTGATAATGGCTAGGCTCACCTGACTTGTAAAGACACTGCCCAGAAGATAATGTTCAATCACTTCTGTAGAACAATTTGCCAGGAACATCATGGTCTCCATAATTGCCTGCTCACACAGCACATAACGACAATAAGCCTCCTTCACACCAGGGAAAACAGGGCCATCTTGTCCAATCTCTCCTGACAACTCGAGCCCTCCAATTTACAATATCCTTGTAAATCTTCTCTGCATCTTCTCTAGTGCAGCGGTCCCCAACCACCGGGCCGTGAGGAAACGATATGAGTCAGCTGCACCTTTCCTCATTCCCTGTCACGCACTGTTGAACTTGAACATAGGGTTGCCAACTGTCCCGTATTTGCCGGGACATCCCATATATCGGGCTAAATTGGTTTGTCCCATATTTCCCCCGCTAAAGTAGAGCGTTCCTATGAAACCTTTCGTGCCGAAATGGCGTGAAGCGAAGAAGCAATTACCATTAATTTATATGGGAAACATTTTTCAGTGTTTCCAGACCCAAAAAATAACCTAACAAATCACACCAAATAACACAAAAACCTAAAATAACATTAACATATAGTGAAAGCAGGAATGATAAGATAAATACACAACCTATATTAAGTAGAAATAATGTATGTGCAGCGCAGTCGGGATGATTAAGGAAAAACCGATTTGTAAGGGGGGGGGGAAATCGGCAAGTACACACATGCGCACGTCACGCATGAGCACACAGGAGCCTGCGCAAGGCTTCATGGTCATAGTAGTCTTTCCTGGGCTAAACACAAGTGTCCCGGGATTTGACTGCTACTTTTGTCTCTTATTTGGGAGTGAGAAAGTTGGCAACCCCAACTGTAAAAGACATGTTGAGGTGAGTTTAACCCCACTTGAACACCGGGGAGGGGGGCCAGTCCGCAAGAATATTGTCAATATTAAACTGGTCCGCGGTGCAAAAAAGATTGGGGACCCCTGCTCAAGCGTAAATGCATCCTTCCTGAAGCCTGGTAGTCTTTTGCACCACAGGCTGAAAACCTACTAAAGTCGGAAGATTTACAAGAGCGAGATTTTATCCCAAAAAAAAGGAGGGGGGTGGGGGGGGGGGAGGAAAAGCTACATCCATAGTTGGGGGTGGATCTATAAAGTTGTGAAGAATCTGGTCATTAATTAATAAAGAACTCATGGGAAGTAGTCTGCTGCATAGAAGCAGTAATTTAGCTGAACACTTCCTGAAGATGTTAAGTATTCAGGGGAGAGGAAGGGAAGGAGGCCCAAAATAAACAGCATCAGTCTAACCTGAAAAAGTGAGTAGTGTTTGGTTAGTTCAATTTCCACTACTCTGTGGAGTTTGTACATTCTCCTCATTACTGTGTGGGTTTCCTCTGGGTGCCCTGCTTTCCTCCCACAGTCCAAAGGCACACCAGTTAGCAGGTTAATTGATCACATGGGTGTAAAAGAGCAATACAGGCTCATGGGCTGGAAAGACCTGTTACTGTGATGAATTTATAAAATAAAAACTCAACCGTTTATTCTATCAGGATCAGGAACTCCAGCCTATGTTACTTGCCTAGGGATCTATTGCAGTACCAATAATCAGTCTGAACTCCATTATGCACAGACCCAAGCCCACCGGCGAAAGGAGGCGCATAGGACACGAGGCCAGCAATCCTATCCCAGAAAACTCCAGAGCTACAGAAACACCAACAGAAGCTCCAAAGACCTCATCCCTGGGAAAGGAAGGACCTTCGCCTAGAAGACACATGCAGTGAAAGCAGAAGCTACAGTTGCTGATCAACCTTCTGCCCAGGACGGAGGACTCTAGTGAGCTGCTGTCAGCGGTCTATGCCTCGGCAGGGCTGATGGGCTGAAGAAGAAGGCAGAGTCAGTGAGATTCAGTCAGCCCGCAGGTCTCAGAGCCTTGTGACTCTTATGCCATTTGCAAACCCTGCTATTCACAAGAATGTCACAAGATATCACTCATTAAACTTGAGAATTACAAGACAACTTTTGCAGAAAGTTGACCAACTGCAGGGGCGGTTCATGACTTTAAAAAGTTAGAGAATTTGGAAATCAAATTTCAGCTCAAGATTTTCCAAAAAACCGGAGCCAAGATTGACCACTACAGATACAGATGGCAAATTCAATACTGCTTTGATGTTAATTCTCAATAACAAGTTCAAAGCCGATGTTTAATGGGGAAAACAAATTCAATATGCTAGTCCTATTTACTTAATGGTACTGTAAAATGATTTTGGATGAAAATGTTCCTTGCTGTATTTCTCTCCACTGAACAATCGAGCAGAATATGGCAAAGGTAAAAAACTTCAGTTCCCAACAACAGATGTTGTTTCTCAAAAGGAGAGTGGTTTTCATCAGGCAACAGTTGACCATACCTCTGGAGAGGTACATGCTTCAAGGCACCAAACAACACATTTCTCAATTAAATACATGCCAGTGGGAGTTATTCTTTTCAGAATCATCTGGCAGGATTCAGGACAACCATTACAGGTTACCAAGACAAAAGGGGAGGTCTCAACTTTAGGAGATTTTTGGGAGTTTTCACTTAACCATGGTGCCCTTCGCAATTCTAAAGGTGGTACACTTCACAACCCTAAATTTGAATCAATTTGATCAATGTTTGCTGGGCAACTTTGAAGGATCTCTATGACAGCTTTCTTCCTGTGTAGGGACCAATGTTCTGGAACATATTAATTGGGAGCAGGAATTGGCTATTTAGCCCCTAAAACTGCCTTACCAAATAAACTGATTGTAACCTCTAACCTACATTTCTGCCTGACATCAGTAACTTTGCACCTGTTGCTTTATCAAAATTACTTTTGCCTTAAAATATTCAAAGAATATTTCCACCACCGTTTGACGAAGAGAGCTCCAAAGACTCAACTCTTTATAAATAGTTTATTTCATCAGGATTTTAAACAGGCAACTCCTAGTTCTGGTTTCTCCCACAGGAGAGAACACTCTGCATTTACCCTGACCAAAAAAAGATCTGTGTTCTCTCTCATCCTTCTAAACTATCATATACAAGCCTGGCATATCCAGTATTTCCTGAGGGGAATATGCCCATACCAAGTCAAAACAAGAGATTCTGCAGAAGCTTTGCAAATCCAAAGCAGTACAAGAAATGCTGGAGAACTCAGCAAGTCAGCCAGCAACTGTAGAGAGGGATAAATAGTTGATGGTTCAGGCAAAGACCCTTCAACGTCAACTGTTCATTCCCCTTTATAGAGGCTGCCAGACCTGCTGAGTTCCTCCAGCATTTTGTGCGTCATCCAGGAATAGTCCCACACAATGTTTATAAATAGTTCCGACACAGGTAAAATCATTCACTCTTTGGTCTGTGCCCCATAGGGGTCCAGGGACAACAGGGTTTTCTCCCGAGGAGGCATCGTAAGCAAACAGATCAGCTGCACCTGCAGCTCTGATTCATCACAACGTGCAATTTGACCCCTGCAAACAGTCCGACTTCACTGAACTCCCCCTGACAGCTCACTTGCAGCGAAAGGGACAAAGAAATGCCATCAGCAGACGGGCTCAAGCCCTTGGGCAGCAAAGGGAGCCCAAGCAGATGTTGGCTGGCTCAGCAGACCCTACAAGAGCACAGACTCGGATCAAACCATAGGAGGTCTATCTTCCAAAGTGTTTGGTGCTTCACATGGAGACAAGGGACTGAAAATGCTGGAATCCAAAGCAACAAACTACATGCTGGAGAAACTCGGTGGGTCAAACAGCATCTGTCGTGGTCGTGCTAGTGGGGAGGAGGGGTGGAAAACAGAGCGATTGTTGATGTCTTATGTCAACAGTTCCTTCCCACCCACCATCTTCAGCTCAACCAGAGCTGCTCCAGCAGATATCATTTTTATTTAGAGATAAATAAAGGATTATTTATTTAGGAAAGATATTAATAAGGTTAAAAGAGTGCAGAGAAGATTTACAAGGATGTTGCCGGGACTTGAGAAACTCAGTTACAGAGAAAGGTTGAATAGGTTAGAACTTCATTCCCTGGAGCGTGGAAGAATGAGGGGAGATTTGATAGAGGTATATAAAATTATGATGGGTATAGATAGAGTGAATACAAGCAGGCTTTTTCCACTGAGGCAAGGGGAGAAAAAAAACCAGAGGACATGGGTTAAGGGTGAGGGGGGAAAGTTTAAGGGGAACATTGGGGGGGCTTCTTCACACAGAGAGTGGTGGGAGTATGGAATGAGCTGCCAGATGAGGTGGTAAATGCGGGTTCTTTTTTAACATTTAAGAATAAATTGGACAGATACATGGATGGGAGGTGTATGGAGGGATATGGTCCGTGTGCAGGTCAGTGGGACTAGGCAGAAAATGGTTCGGCACAGCCAAGAAGGGCCAAAAGGCCTGCTTCTCTGCTGTAGTTTTTCTATGGTTTCTATACAGTGCAGTAACAAGCCCTTCTGGCCCATCAGCCCACAGCATCCAATTACACCCACGTGAACAACTAACTTACTGACCCATACATCTTAGGAATGTGGGAGGAAACTGGAGCACCCAGAGGAAAGTCACGTTATCATGGGGATAATGTACAAATACCTTACACACTAATGTGCCAAGCCAGATTGTGTTGCTGTAGGGGCTAATGTTAGTGTGTCAGTATTGATGCAGTAACAAAGAAGGCATGACAGTGGCTATATTTCATTAGAAGTTGAGGAAATTTGGTATGTCAAAGACACTCACAAATTTCTACAGGCGTATCGCGGACAGCATTCTAACTGGCTGAAGGGGAGGGGCACTATGCAATTAGAAAATGCTGCGGAAAGTTGTAAACTCAGTCAGCTCCATCACGGGCGCCAGTCTCCACAGCATCCAGGACATCTTCAAGGAGCAATGCCTCAAAGAGGCGACACCCAACATTAAGGGACCCCCATCACCCTGGACATCTCTTCTCCTCATTGCTACCATCAGGGATTAGGTACAGGAGCTTGAAGACACACAGTCAATGATTCAGGAACAGTTTCTTCACCCCCTGCCATCGGATTTCTGAATGGACATTGAGCCCATGAACACAACCACTTTACTCTTTTTGCACTACCTATTTAATTCAAAATTTAATCAATTTTTTATACATATACACACACACATTCTTACCATAATTTACAGATTTTTTATGATGTATTGCACAATACTGCCACCGCAAAGTCAACAAATTTCACAACATATGCCAGTGGTATTAAACCCGATGCTGACCCGAAATTGATTTTACTTTAAGTGCCCCATCTTTCTCCCCCACTCGTCTGGTCACGGTCCCTTTTAAAAAAAAGATGCAAGCTAACAAAGCAAAATGACTGTTCATTTATACATGAAACTATGTTATTAACATTCACCACAATTCCCAGGATCCCCCAGCAAGTGCTAATCATTTGCTCCAAGCAGTTACAGTAATTCAATTGGCTAAACAAGGCTACCCAAAGGAGCTGCATGAAACCAATGAGATAACAGGATTAGGGTGGTGAATTACATTGCCTAAGTGTATGTTACTCAGGAATGTAGTAAAGCACATACGCAGCAGGTTACTCAAGAAAGTTAAAAACCCATGGGGTCCAAGAGAAACAATAAATGGACTGGGTGAGAGGCAATGGTTGATTGGGTTTTAAGTGACTGGAGGTTTCTGGCAGTAGGATTCAGCAAGGTTCAAGCTAGAACTGTACAAAGCACTAGCTAGACCTCACTTACGATGACTGTTCACAGTTCTAATCACCAAACTACAGGGAAGGTGCTGACGGCTTACAAGGACTGTCTGTAGACAGTCAAGGAGAGAAGGAAGTGAAATGGAAGAAATGAAAACGATCTTGGTCAGTGGGACTCTGAAGGCAGATCTGAAGTGGGGTCACACTGAAATTTGAGTTCATTTCAGCATGGGAAACATAGCTGCAGACCACCTGCACTATTTTATAATACATGTTTCACTCTCTTCGACCACTCCCCTCCCCACCCACCATTCCTGATACCAAAAGACGCAGGCAATCTTAACATACTGTGTACCACCATACAGGTCCACAAGTCATGGGAACAGACCAGCTATGAACCATCGAGTCTTCTCCACCATTCTACCATGGCTGATTTACTTTCCCTCTCAACAATATTCTCCTGTAACTTTTAACATCATTACTGATCAAGAACCTACCAACCTCCACTTTAAATATACCCAATGACTTGGCCTCCACAGCCACCTGGAGCAAAAAAGTCCACAGGTTCACTTCCCTCTGGCTAAAAAAATTCCTCCATCTCTGTTTTAACAGGATGTCCTTATATTCTGAGGCTATGCCCTCTAGTCCTAGACTCTCCCACTATTAGAAACATCCTCTCCACATCCACTCAATCCAGGCCTTTCAATGCAACACACACAAATGCTGGAGCAACTCAGCAGGCCAGGCAGCATCTATGGAAAAGATGAAACAGTTGATGTTTTGGCCGAGACCCTTCATAGGGACTACTGGAGAAGAAGAGAAGTCAGAGTAGGCGGGAGGACGGGCGGAAGGAGTACAAGGTGGTGGGTGATAGGTGAAACCGGGAGAGGGGAAGGGGTGAAGTAAAGAGCTGCAAAGTTGATTCGTAAAAGAAATGAAGGGCTGGAGAAGGGGGGAGTCTGGTAGTAGAGTAAACCATGGAAGAAAGGGAAGGAGGAGGAATACCAGAGAGAGGTGATGGGTAGGTGAGTAGATAAGGTGAGAGGGAAACAGGAATGGGAAATGTTGAAGGGGGTGGGGGCGGGGCAAGAGGGAGGGCAATTATGGGAAGTTCGAGAAATCGATGTTCAGGCCGTCAGATTGGAGGCTACCCAGACAGAATATAAGGTGCTGCTCCTCTAACCTGAGTGTGGCCTCATTGCAGCAGTAGAGGCGGCCATGGACAGACAGGTTACTATGTATGTAAACACGAGGAAATCTGCAGATGCTGGAATTTCAAGCAACACACATCAAAGTTGCTGGTGAACGCAGCAGGCCAGGCAGCATCTCTAGGAAGAGGTACAGTCGACGTTTCGGGCCAAGACCCTTCGTCAGGACTAACATCGACTGTACCTCTTCCTAGAGATGCTGCCTGGCCTGCTGCGTTCACCAGCAACTTTGATGTGTGTTGCTTGAATTTCCAGCATCTGCAGAATTCCTGTTGTTTCTGGAGTATTGTGTTCCATTTTGGTCATCAAATTACAGGAAGGATATAAATAAGGTTGAAAGAGTACAGAGAAGGTTTACAAGGATGTTGCTGGGACTTGAGAAACTCAGTTACAGAGAAAGGTTGAATAGGTTAGGACTTTATTCCCTGGAGCGTAGAAGAATGAGGGGAGATTTGATAGAGGTATATAAAATTATGATGGGTATAGATAGAGTGAATGCAAGCAGGCTTTTTCCACTGAGGCAAGGGGAGAAAAAAGCCAGAGGACATGGGTTAAGGTTGAGGGGGAAAAAGTTTAAAGGGAACATTGGGGGGGGGGTTCTTCACACAGAGAGTGGTGGGAGTGTGGAATGAGCTGCCAGATGAGGTGGTAAATGCGGGTTCTTTTTTTTAACATTTAAGAATAAATTGGACAGATACATGGATGGGAGGTGTATGGAGGGATATGGTCCGTGTGCAGGTCAGTGGGACTAGGCAGAAAATGGTTCGGCACAGCCAAGAAGGGCCAAAAGGCCTGTTTCTGTGCTGTGGTTTTTCTATGGTTTCTAGTCCATACCAAGCCTTTTCTGAATCGTCCCAATGAAATACACCTGGACCAGAGTTAATGGAGTTTTAGTACTATACAGTGACTCTGAGTTTGAGCTGACCGTGAGCAAGAGATATAGGTAATTGGCAAAGTAATTGTGGTGATGTGGTTTGTCACGTGCTACATTTAATTTGCTTCCATTGGCAACACTCCCAGGCTGAAGAATTATAGTTATGAAGAGAAAACAATCAGGCCCTGCCTGTTTACTCTTGTTACATCTCCTCTGGGCCTCTGCTTTCTAAATGAGGAGCGTAGGCACAGGGAAAATAAGGAGTACAACAAATCCCTTGGAGAGGTGACAAGGAGCATAAATTCAATTCTCCAGCTGATTTGCATCACAATGTAGCCCAAGATAATCCTCCTCATAATTTATGTCACCAATTTTTTTTTACATCTGCAGACTTCCTAATCACAGTTACAAAATTTATATCCAGGTTGTTAATATATTATCACAAACATTACAGGGTTCCAGCACCAATCCTTCCCGTCACAGGCAAAGCCCTCACCAGCACTAACTGTAAGGAGGTTGTACATTCTCCCCATGACTGTGTAGGTTTCCTCTGGGTGCTCCAGTTTCCTCCTACAGTCCAAAGAAGCAAGTTAATTGGTCATTGTAAATTGTCACATGATCAGGCCAGGGTTAAATCACAGGCTGTGGGGTGGCAAGCTCAAAGGGCCAGGATACAATATTTTGCATTGTATCTCAATAAATCGACAATTTACGTGGAGCGCTGCCACAAGAAAGCAGCATCCATCAAAGAGCCACACCATCTTGGGCATGCCTGCTGGCAACTAGTAATGGGTAGGAGGTCCAGGAGCTTTAAGTCTCTAAGCTAACAGATTTAGTTACCACCCTACAATCATCAGGCTCCTGAACCAGCATGAATAACTTCATTCACAACTCAGAACTGACTCCACAACCTATGGACCCACTTTCAAGGACTGCGTACAACTTGTGCTCTCAGTTTCTCCCCTTCCCACCCTTTATTTCCAGTTTGTTTTCTTTTTAACATTGGTTGTTTGTCAGTTTTTATTATAGTGTTTTTTTTAAATAAATTCTGTTGTATTTCTTCATTTTTATGTAGGTATCTGCAAGAAAATGATCTCAAGGTAGTGTCTGGCGACATACATGTACTTTGATAATAAATTTACTTTGAGTACCATCAGGGAGGAGGTGCAGGAGTCTGAAGACATACACTGAGTGATTCAGAAACAGCTTCTTCCCTTCCACCATCAGATCTCTGAATGGCCCACGTGCACCACCTCATCATTCCTTTCTTTTGCACTGTGCATTTGGTAATTTATAATCATTGTTTGTCTTTACACTGTACTGCTGCCTCATGAAGGGTATCAGTCCAAGGCATCGATTGTTGATGCTGCCTGACCTGCTGAGTTCCTCCAGCATTTTGTGAGAGATGCAGTAGGTTTGTATAGTCTCCTTGACGTTTTGTGGTTCTCTCGTGACAAACACCTTGTACTAAGGTACAGATCTCAGACTGAATATTAAGGGAGAGGAGGTGTTGGAGTTGTTAAAATACATTAGGACGGATAAGTCCCCGGGGCCTGACAGAATATTTCCCAGGCTGCTCCATGAGACGAGGGAAGAGATTACTGAGCCTCTGGCTAGGATCTTTATGTCCTCGTTGTCCACGGGAATGGTACCGGAGGATTGGAGGGAGGCGAATGTTGTCCCATTGTTCAAAAAAGGTAGTAGGGATAGTCCGTTTATTAACGACCTGGATGTGGGGGTAGAAGGGTGGGTTGGCAAGTCTGCAGGTGACACAAAGGTTGGTGGTGTTGTAGATAGTGTAGAAGATTGTCAAAGATTACAGAGAGACATTGGTAGGATGCAGAAGTGAGCTGAGAAGTGGCAGATGGAGTTCAACCCGGAGAAGTGTGAGGTGGTACACTTTGGAAGGATAAACTCCAAGGCAGAGTACAAAGTAAATGGCAGGATACTTGGTAATGTGGAGGAGCAGAGGGATCTAGGGACACATGTCCACAGATCCCTGAAAGTTGCCTCACAGGTAGATAGGGTAGTTAAAGTTTATGGGGTGTTAGCTTTCATAAGTCGAGGGATAGAGTTTAAGAGTCACGATGTAATGATGCAGCTCTATAAAACTCTGGTTAGGCCACACTTGGAGTACTGTGTCCAGTTCTGGTCGCCTCACTATAGGAAGGATGTGGAAGCACTGGAAATGGTACAGAGGAGATTTACCAGGATGCTGCCTGGTTTAGAGAATATGAATTATGATCAGAGATTAAGGGAGCTAGGGCTTTACTCCTTGGAGAGAAGGAGGATGAGAGGAGACATGATAGAGGTGTACAAGATAATAAGAGGAATAGATAGAGTGGATAGCCAGCACCTCTTCCCCAGGGCACCACTGCTCAATACAAGAGGACATGGCTTTAAGGTAAGGGGTGGGAAGTTCAAGGGGGATATTAGAGGAAGGTTTTTTACTCAGAGAGTGGTTGGTGCATGCAAACTGCCTGAGTTAGTGGTAGAGGCAGATACACTCATGAAGTTTAAGGCACTACTAGACAGGTATATGGAGGAATTTAAGGTGGGGGGGGGTGTTATATGGGAAGCAGGGTTTGAGGGTCGGCACAACATTGTGGGCCGAAGGGCCTGTAATGTGCTGTACTGTTCTATGAATTTTGTACAATTTAGCAACAACGTTCAAAGTAAAATTTATCATCAGATTACACACATGCCCCACATACAACCCAGACTCTCTCTGTGGGCATGCAGTACTGTAACAAGAGGGGAACATTTGCCTTCAGCGCCACTCTGGGGTGTCACAGATCAAAGCCAACGCGATTAGGAAGAACAAAGCCTCACGAAAGTATTCCTCCTTCCTTTATGGAAGATCGGTTACCGACAATTTGAAAACTACCAGAGATTTTAAGCAAACTTTTCCTCTGAGGGACTAAGTAAGCCTCAGTTTCAAACATTACTTGGAAGAATGTTATGCGATTTAATCAAAGCTTTTTAAATAACTAAATTCAGTAGATGCAGTATTGTCTTAGCCATCTGGCATCCATGGGGAATATAAGCTGCCAAATGCAGTATGAGAATTGCCTTCACATTGCTGTATCTCAGGTAACAGCATTCTACACACCAACCTTAATCATGCAAAATACAGCAATACTAAATCAAATTATCATGCTCACCATGACATGGTGCCAAACCTTTAGAGAAAAAAACAGCTGTTGATCAGCATACAATCACACTGTCCTAAAATACTAGAAACATAAACAAACTAATAATTCTAATTTACAAACTCAAGGGATTCTATAGATGCTCTGGATTTCCAGCCACACACACACACAAAATGCTGGAGGAACTCAGCAGGCCAGGCAGCATCTGTGGAGGGGATTTGGCCAAGACCCTTCATCAGGACCAAATAATTTGACGACACAATTCATCCGTTTGCAGCACTGCCCCTCAGCAACACTGAGCCTGAACACCCACTGAGTGGTTATTCAGTGTGTCAAGCCTAGACCTACACAGAGCAGATACCCCAGAATTAGAAAGTAGTTTTTTTTTTTAAATCACTGACATATCTCATGAAATGTGTTGTTTTGCAGCAACAATACAGCACAAGTTCAAGTTTTTTTGACATTCTACGGAAATGGGAACCATTGACATTTTGGGCCGAGATCTTTCATCAGGACAAGAAGAAAATAATTAAGTTGCTTAATATTCTCAGAAAATTTTTGATGGTTGCATGAAAATTCAGGAGGCATAAAATACCAGAGAAACAAGAGGTTACCACTGCACACCAAGAAATCCACGTGGCATGAATCCAGAACAAGAGCAGATAAAACCGAAAATCAGGAGTGGAATCTGCAATGGTGAACCTCAGGCATTAGTGCCGGGACCTTGTTTCCAACATGACTTGGACAGGAACGTAGGGAATAGGATTAGTAAGTTTCAACTGAGACAAAAATTGGATCCATAGTAAAGAACGTTGTCTCAGGATTAAGCAGGACATACATTAGCTTTCTTCACCAAGTATCATCACCTTGCCCTGGTGGAGAGGTTTGTGAGCTCCTGAGATCCCAAAAGCAATGTTGTCTGGAGCTGAGCTCCTGGTAGGGTCACCCATGGTGGCAAGGTCAAGGGGGAGGTTCCAGACACAGTGACCCACCCACGACCTCGGCAGCGGGTAATGACACATCACAACCACAGTGAAGGCAGAGGAAAGCTGCAGCAGTAAAGGGTCTTGCATCATCTTGCATTCCATGCATGAGACCCTGACCTGTCAAGGACCATGTGGTGGCCCCCCCCATGCATCAGCCTCCTCACATTAAACAAAGTCACGCACAGGCATTCTCCATTAGGAGAACATCGTCCTCAACTCAAGTAATGATGCGACTACATCAGCTAGAAAGCCGGGTGGAATAGTGGCAGAAAATTTAATTCAGATGTGAGCTTATGCTCTTTGGAGGTCAAATTCTGGCAAAACAGAGTAATTGGCAGGGACCTCATCAATGCTGAGGTACAAATGAAACCCAGGGGGGGATAGCTCCCAGAAAGCAACGATACAGTTAAAGAATGGAGTGAAAAGCAGTATTATAATCTTCATAGACAAGGCACTGAGTACAAGAATAAGTTCAGGTTGTAGTTGTACAAACATTGGTTAGACTACAGTTCACATATCGTGCGCATTTCTGGTCACAACACCACCTCAATGTGATAGCAATATAGATTTCAGAAGTCTTTCCCAGAATGTTTTGTGGAGCAAACACAGCAGCTATGACAGGGAACCGGATATAAACGGCTTATTCTCACTGGAATCTAGCAGACTGACAGGTGACCATCTGGAATATTATAACATTACAGAACAGGGGGAAAAAAAATCATCTTCCCTCCTACAGGGGGTGCTGAGTACATAGAACAAGCTGCCAGAGGAAGTTCAAAGTAGATTTATTATCATGGTATATATGGGTGGCAGGGTGGAGATACATCTCCCTCCACTAGCCTGCTGGTCACCCTTGGGCAAGGTGTAGCACTTGCCTAGTTCCCCGATCAGGGTCGTGTGAAGCCATGAGAGCAGGTGCTGGAATGTCATGTGAGCAACTGGTGCATATCACAAGTCCTGGTTAGGCAACCACTGATGCCAGGCAGACAATCCCTGAAGAGTATTGATAACGGCTGGGGCCACCATATTGTAAAGACACTGCCCAGAAGGCAGTAATGGCAATCCATTACTGTAGAAAAATTTGCCAAGAACAAACATGGAAAGTTGTTCCATGGAAAGATCATGATTGCCCATGTCATACAAACAAGCAATATGTTACCATATACTACCCTGAGATTCAGCTTTGTCTGGTATTTACAACAGAATTTACAAAAACTACACAAATAGACAACCAAGATCCAACGTGCAAAAGACAAACTGTGCAAATAAAATGAATACTGCAAACACAAGCTACAGAGTCCTTGAAAGTGAGTCACTAGATGGTAGAATTGATGATGAATGAAGTTATCCACACCCGTTCAGGAGCCAGATGGCTGTAGAAACTGATAGGTGTTGTGGAACCTAATCACAGAAGAGGACATATCCTAGATCGTGAGGGTCTTTGATTTTGGATGACTGGGCTTCCACAGCCATCCATGTCAATGAGTCCCACAGAAAACATGGATAAGGGAATTCCTCCTGGTGAGATTGTGTCCTCTGAAGGCAAGCGCATCTTCCTTGCTATGCCATCTCCTTGTACAGCCAGCTGCAGTGAGCTATGGACACCTCTCCAGCCTTTCAATCTATGGTAGTAAGGGACTGATTACGTTCCAGCACATGTGACAATAAGCTTATTTAAATCTATAATGCCCTATTCTTTTGTCATTCGCCTGGCCACATTACCCACCAACTATCTCATCCCTTCTAAATTATTGGTAGAGGCCATTCAGCCCATTAGGTCGATACCCACTGTCCCGGTTGGGCTCCCCTCCGTCACCACGCCGACTCACCGCCTGTTGGCAGCTGTCCAACTGCGGCCGGAGCGACTCGGCCACGAACCCTGGGTCAGTTACGCTCATCTCGAAGGGAGGGAGCGGCCGGGGGCTGGGACAGGGACAGGCGGGCTCGGCCGGGCGCAGGAACCAGCCGAAGGCAGCGGAGCCACGGACGGCGATGAAGTAGGAGAGCCCGAGGATCAGAAAGCCGGACGCCATGGCGGACAGCCGAAAGGACGAGGGTCGCGCCGGGCGACGCCTCAGGGCCCCGTCCACTTAAATCGGCCGCGCGGCGACCCCGGTGCTCACGTGCCAGGATACAGCCAATCATTTGCGAGTTTCTCCAGAGACCCGCCCCTCTGCTCTGCCGCGCGGAATCCCAGCGGACAGTGACGTGGGAAATGCACGACCGATACGCCGACCCGGGCAGGCTGGGGGTTGCGTACAAATACACCGACCCGGGCAGGCTGGGGGTTGCGTACAGATACACCGACCCGGGCAGGCTGGGGGTTGCGTACAAATACACCGACCCGGGCAGGCTGGGGGTTGTCTACAGATATACCGACCCGGGCAGGCTGGGGGTTATGTACAAATACACCGACCCGGGCAGGCTGGGGGTTATGTACAAATACACCGACCCGGGCAGGCTGGGGGTTGCGTACAAATACACCGACCCGGGCAGGCTGGGGGTTGTCTACAGATACACCGACCCGGGCAGGCTGGGGGTTGTCTACAAATACACCGACCCGGGCAGGCTGGGGGTTGCGTACAAATACACCGACCCGGGCAGGCTGGGGGTTGTCTACAGATATACCGACCCGGGCAGGCTGGGGGTTGAGTACAAATACACCGACCCGGGCAGGCTGGGGGTTGCGTACAGATACACCGACCCGGGCAGGCTGGGGGTTGCGTACAAATACACCGACCCGGGCAGGCTGGGGGTTGTCTACAGATATACCGACCCGGGCAGGCTGGGGGTTATGTACAAATACACCGACCCGGGCAGGCTGGGGGTTATGTACAAATACACCGACCCGGGCAGGCTGGGGGTTGCGTACAAATACACCGACCCGGGCAGGCTGGGGGTTGTCTACAGATACACCGACCCGGGCAGGCTGGGGGTTGTCTACAAATACACCGACCCGGGCAGGCTGGGGGTTGCGTACAAATACACCGACCCGGGCAGGCTGGGGGTTGTCTACAGATATACCGACCCGGGCAGGCTGGGGGTTGCGTACAAATACACCGACCCGGGCAGGCTGGGGGTTGTCTACAGATACACCGACCCGGGCAGGCTGGGGGTTGTCTACAAATACACCGACCCGGGCAGGCTGGGGGTTATGTACAAATACACCGACCCGGGCAGGCTGGGGGTTATGTACAAATACACCGACCCGGGCAGGCTGGGGGTTGCGTACAAATACACCGACCCGGGCAGGCTGGGGGTTGCGTACAAATACACCGACCCGGGCAGGCTGGGGGTTGCGTACAAATACACCGACCCGGGCAGGCTGGGGGTTGCGTACAAATACACCGACCCGGGCAGGCTGGGGGTTGCGTACAAATACACCGACCCGGGCAGGCTGGGGGTTGCGTACAAATACACCGACCCGGGCAGGCTGGGGGTTGCGTACAAATACACCGACCCGGGCAGGCTGGGGGTTGCGTACAAATACACCGACCCGGGCAGGCTGGGGGTTGTCTACAGATACACCGACCCGGGCAGGCTGGGGGTTGTCTACAGATACACCGACCCGGGCAGGCTGGGGGTTGCGTACAGATACACCGACCCGGGCAGGCTGGGGGTTGTCTACAAATACACGGACCCGGGCAGGCTGGGGGTTGCGTACAAATACACCGACCCGGGCAGGCTGGGGGTTGTCTACAGATACACCGACCCGGGCAGGCTGGGGGTTATGTACAAATACACCGACCCGGGCAGGCTGGGGGTTGTCTACAGATACACCGACCCGGGCAGGCTGGGGGTTGTCTACAGATACACCGACCCGGGCAGGCTGGGGGTTGTCTACAGATACACCGACCCGGGCAGGCTGGGGGTTGTCTACAAATACACGGACCCGGGCAGGCTGGGGGTTGCGTACAGATACACCGACCCGGGCAGGCTGGGGGTTATGTACAGATACACCGACCCGGGCAGGCTGGGGGTTGCGTACAAATACACCGACCCGGGCAGGCTGGGGGTTGTCTACAGATACACCGACCCGGGCAGGCTGGGATTTATGTACAAATACACCGACCCGGGCAGGCTGGGGGTTGCGTACAAATACACCGACCCGGGCAGGCTGGGGGTTGCGTACAGATACACCGACCCGGGCAGGCTGGGGGTTGCGTACAAATACACCGACCCGGGCAGGCTGGGGGTTGTCTACAGATATACCGACCCGGGCAGGCTGGGGGTTATGTACAAATACACCGACCCGGGCAGGCTGGGGGTTATGTACAAATACACCGACCCGGGCAGGCTGGGGGTTGCGTACAAATACACCGACCCGGGCAGGCTGGGGGTTGTCTACAGATACACCGACCCGGGCAGGCTGGGGGTTGTCTACAAATACACCGACCCGGGCAGGCTGGGGGTTGCGTACAAATACACCGACCCGGGCAGGCTGGGGGTTGTCTACAGATATACCGACCCGGGCAGGCTGGGGGTTGCGTACAAATACACCGACCCGGGCAGGCTGGGGGTTGTCTACAGATACACCGACCCGGGCAGGCTGGGGGTTGTCTACAAATACACCGACCCGGGCAGGCTGGGGGTTATGTACAAATACACCGACCCGGGCAGGCTGGGGGTTATGTACAAATACACCGACCCGGGCAGGCTGGGGGTTGCGTACAAATACACCGACCCGGGCAGGCTGGGGGTTGTCTACAGATATACCGACCCGGGCAGGCTGGGGGTTATGTACAAATACACTGACCCGGGCAGGCTGGGGGTTGCGTACAAATACACCGACCCGGGCAGGCTGGGGGTTGCGTACAAATACACCGACCCGGGCAGGCTGGGGGTTGCGTACAAATACACCGACCCGGGCAGGCTGGGGGTTG
Organism: Mobula birostris; assembly: GCF_030028105.1. Taxonomy (NCBI): domain Eukaryota; kingdom Metazoa; phylum Chordata; class Chondrichthyes; order Myliobatiformes; family Myliobatidae; genus Mobula; species Mobula birostris. The sequence continues at coordinate 223,499,087 of NC_092372.1, read as the reverse complement.
CGTACAAATACACCGACCCGGGCAGGCTGGGGGTTGCGTACAAATACACCGACCCGGGCAGGCTGGGGGTTGCGTACAAATACACCGACCCGGGCAGGCTGGGGGTTGCGTACAAATACACCGACCCGGGCAGGCTGTGGGTTGTCTACAGATACACCGACCCGGGCAGGCTGGGGGTTGTCTACAGATACACCGACCCGGGCAGGCTGGGGGTTGTCTACAGATACACCGACCCGGGCAGGCTGGGGGTTGTCTACAAATACACGGACCCGGGCAGGCTGGGGGTTGCGTACAAATACACCGACCCGGGCAGGCTGGGGGTTGTCTACAGATACACCGACCCGGGCAGGCTGGGGGTTATGTACAAATACACCGACCCGGGCAGGCTGGGGGTTGTCTACAGATACACCGACCCGGGCAGGCTGGGGGTTGTCTACAGATACACCGACCCGGGCAGGCTGGGGGTTGTCTACAGATACACCGACCCGGGCAGGCTGGGGGTTGTCTACAAATACACGGACCCGGGCAGGCTGGGGGTTGCGTACAGATACACCGACCCGGGCAGGCTGGGGGTTGCGTACAGATACACCGACCCGGGCAGGCTGGGGGTTGCGTACAAATACACCGACCCGGGCAGGCTGGGGGTTGTCTACAGATACACCGACCCGGGCAGGCTGGGGGTTGCGTACAGATACACCGACCCGGGCAGGCTGGGGGTTGCGTACAAATACACCGACCCGGGCAGGCTGGGGTTGTCTACAGATACACCGACCCGGGCAGGCTGGGGGTTGCGTACAAATACACCGACCCGGGCAGGCTGGGGGTTGCGTACAAATACACCGACCCGGGCAGGCTGGGGGTTGCGTACAAATACACCGACCCGAGCAGGCTGGGGTTGTCTACAGATACACCGACCCGGGCAGGCTGGGGGTTGCGTACAAATACACCGACCCGGGCAGGCTGGGGGTTGTCTACAGATACACCGACCCGGGCAGGCTGGGGGTTGTCTACAGATACACCGACCCGGGCAGGCTGGGGTTTATGTACAAATACACCGACCCGGGCAGGCTGGGGGTTGCGTACAGATACACCGACCCGAGCAGGCTGGGGGTTGTCTACAGATACACCGACCCGGGCAGGCTGGGGTTTATGTACAAATACACCGACCCAGGCAGGCTGGGGGTTGTCTACAGATACACCGACCCGGGCAGGCTGGGATTTATGTACAAATACACCGACCCGGGCAGGCTGGGGGTTGCGTACAAATACACCGACCCGGGCAGGCTGGGGGTTGTCTACAGATACACCGACCCGGGCAGGCTGGGGGTTGTCTACAGATACACCGACCCGGGCAGGCTGGGGGTTTATGTACAAATACACCGACCCAGGCAGGCTGGGGGTTGCGTACAGATACACCGACCCGGGCAGGCTGGGGGTTGTCTACAGATACACCGACCCGGGCAGGCTGGGGTTTATGTACAAATACACCGACCCGGGCAGGCTGGGGGTTGCGTACAGATACACCGACCCGGGCAGGCTGGGGGTTGCGTACAGATACACAGACCCGGGCAGGCTGGGGGTTGCGTACAGATACACCGACCCGGGCAGGCTGGGGGTTGCGTACAAATACACCGACCCGGGCAGGCTGGGGGTTGCGTACAAATACACCGACCCGGGCAGGCTGGGGGTTGCGTATAGATACGCCGATCCGGGCAGGCTGGGGTTGCGTACAGATACACAGACCCGGGCAGGCTGGGGTTTATGTACAGATACACCGACCCGGGCAGGCTGGGGGTTGTCTACAGATACACCGACCCAGGCAGGCTGGGGGTTGCGTACAGATACACCGACCCGGGCAGGCTGGGGGTTGTCTACAGATACACCGACCCGGGCAGGCTGGGGTTTATGTACAAATACACCGACCCGGGCAGGCTGGGGGTTATGTACAAATACACCGACCCGGGCAGGCTGGGGGTTGCGTACAAATACACCGACCCGGGCAGGCTGGGGGTTGTCTACAGATACACCGACCCGGGCAGGCTGGGGGTTGTCTACAAATACACCGACCCGGGCAGGCTGGGGGTTGCGTACAAATACACCGACCCGGGCAGGCTGGGGGTTGTCTACAGATATACCGACCCGGGCAGGCTGGGGGTTGAGTACAAATACACCGACCCGGGCAGGCTGGGGGTTGCGTACAGATACACCGACCCGGGCAGGCTGGGGGTTGCGTACAAATACACCGACCCGGGCAGGCTGGGGGTTGTCTACAGATATACCGACCCGGGCAGGCTGGGGGTTATGTACAAATACACCGACCCGGGCAGGCTGGGGGTTATGTACAAATACACCGACCCGGGCAGGCTGGGGGTTGCGTACAAATACACCGACCCGGGCAGGCTGGGGGTTGTCTACAGATACACCGACCCGGGCAGGCTGGGGGTTGTCTACAAATACACCGACCCGGGCAGGCTGGGGGTTGCGTACAAATACACCGACCCGGGCAGGCTGGGGGTTGTCTACAGATACACCGACCCGGGCAGGCTGGGGGTTGCGTACAAATACACCGACCCGGGCAGGCTGGGGGTTGCGTACAAATACACCGACCCGGGCAGGCTGGGGGTTGCGTACAAATACACCGACCCGGGCAGGCTGGGGGTTGCGTACAAATACACCGACCCGGGCAGGCTGGGGGTTGCGTACAAATACACCGACCCGGGCAGGCTGGGGGTTGCGTACAAATACACCGACCCGGGCAGGCTGGGGGTTGCGTACAAATACACCGACCCGGGCAGGCTGGGGGTTGCGTACAAATACACCGACCCGGGCAGGCTGGGGGTTGCGTACAAATACACCGACCCGGGCAGGCTGGGGGTTGTCTACAGATACACCGACCCGGGCAGGCTGGGGGTTGTCTACAGATACACCGACCCGGGCAGGCTGGGGGTTGCGTACAGATACACCGACCCGGGCAGGCTGGGGGTTGTCTACAAATACACGGACCCGGGCAGGCTGGGGGTTGCGTACAAATACACCGACCCGGGCAGGCTGGGGGTTGTCTACAGATACACCGACCCGGGCAGGCTGGGGGTTATGTACAAATACACCGACCCGGGCAGGCTGGGGGTTGTCTACAGATACACCGACCCGGGCAGGCTGGGGGTTGTCTACAGATACACCGACCCGGGCAGGCTGGGGGTTGTCTACAGATACACCGACCCGGGCAGGCTGGGGGTTGTCTACAAATACACGGACCCGGGCAGGCTGGGGGTTGCGTACAGATACACCGACCCGGGCAGGCTGGGGGTTATGTACAGATACACCGACCCGGGCAGGCTGGGGGTTGCGTACAAATACACCGACCCGGGCAGGCTGGGGGTTGTCTACAGATACACCGACCCGGGCAGGCTGGGATTTATGTACAAATACACCGACCCGGGCAGGCTGGGGGTTGCGTACAAATACACCGACCCGGGCAGGCTGGGGGTTGCGTACAGATACACCGACCCGGGCAGGCTGGGGGTTGCGTACAAATACACCGACCCGGGCAGGCTGGGGGTTGTCTACAGATATACCGACCCGGGCAGGCTGGGGGTTATGTACAAATACACCGACCCGGGCAGGCTGGGGGTTATGTACAAATACACCGACCCGGGCAGGCTGGGGGTTGCGTACAAATACACCGACCCGGGCAGGCTGGGGGTTGTCTACAGATACACCGACCCGGGCAGGCTGGGGGTTGTCTACAAATACACCGACCCGGGCAGGCTGGGGGTTGCGTACAAATACACCGACCCGGGCAGGCTGGGGGTTGTCTACAGATATACCGACCCGGGCAGGCTGGGGGTTGCGTACAAATACACCGACCCGGGCAGGCTGGGGGTTGTCTACAGATACACCGACCCGGGCAGGCTGGGGGTTGTCTACAAATACACCGACCCGGGCAGGCTGGGGGTTATGTACAAATACACCGACCCGGGCAGGCTGGGGGTTATGTACAAATACACCGACCCGGGCAGGCTGGGGGTTGCGTACAAATACACCGACCCGGGCAGGCTGGGGGTTGTCTACAGATATACCGACCCGGGCAGGCTGGGGGTTATGTACAAATACACTGACCCGGGCAGGCTGGGGGTTGCGTACAAATACACCGACCCGGGCAGGCTGGGGGTTGCGTACAAATACACCGACCCGGGCAGGCTGGGGGTTGCGTACAAATACACCGACCCGGGCAGGCTGGGGGTTGCGTACAAATACACCGACCCGGGCAGGCTGGGGGTTGCGTACAAATACACCGACCCGGGCAGGCTGGGGGTTGCGTACAAATACACCGACCCGGGCAGGCTGGGGGTTGCGTACAAATACACCGACCCGGGCAGGCTGTGGGTTGTCTACAGATACACCGACCCGGGCAGGCTGGGGGTTGTCTACAGATACACCGACCCTGGCAGGCTGGGGGTTGTCTACAGATACACCGACCCGGGCAGGCTGGGGGTTGTCTACAAATACACGGACCCGGGCAGGCTGGGGGTTGCGTACAAATACACCGACCCGGGCAGGCTGGGGGTTGTCTACAGATACACCGACCCGGGCAGGCTGGGGGTTATGTACAAATACACCGACCCGGGCAGGCTGGGGGTTGTCTACAGATACACCGACCCGGGCAGGCTGGGGGTTGACTACAGATACACCGACCCGGGCAGGCTGGGGGTTGTCTACAGATACACCGACCCGGGCAGGCTGGGGGTTGACTACAAATACACGGACCCGGGCAGGCTGGGGGTTGCGTACAGATACACCGACCCGGGCAGGCTGGGGGTTGCGTACAGATACACCGACCCGGGCAGGCTGGGGGTTGCGTACAAATACACCGACCCGGGCAGGCTGGGGGTTGTCTACAGATACACCGACCCGGGCAGGCTGGGGGTTGCGTACAGATACACCGACCCGGGCAGGCTGGGGGTTGCGTACAAATACACCGACCCGGGCAGGCTGGGGTTGTCTACAGATACACCGACCCGGGCAGGCTGGGGGTTGCGTACAAATACACCGACCCGGGCAGGCTGGGGGTTGCGTACAAATACACCGACCCGGGCAGGCTGGGGGTTGCGTACAAATACACCGACCCGAGCAGGCTGGGGTTGTCTACAGATACACCGACCCGGGCAGGCTGGGGGTTGCGTACAAATACACCGACCCGGGCAGGCTGGGGGTTGTCTACAGATACACCGACCCGGGCAGGCTGGGGGTTGTCTACAGATACACCGACCCGGGCAGGCTGGGGTTTATGTACAAATACACCGACCCGGGCAGGCTGGGGGTTGCGTACAGATACACCGACCCGAGCAGGCTGGGGGTTGTCTACAGATACACCGACCCGGGCAGGCTGGGGTTTATGTACAAATACACCGACCCAGGCAGGCTGGGGGTTGTCTACAGATACACCGACCCGGGCAGGCTGGGATTTATGTACAAATACACCGACCCGGGCAGGCTGGGGGTTGCGTACAAATACACCGACCCGGGCAGGCTGGGGGTTGTCTACAGATACACCGACCCGGGCAGGCTGGGGGTTGTCTACAGATACACCGACCCGGGCAGGCTGGGGGTTTATGTACAAATACACCGACCCAGGCAGGCTGGGGGTTGCGTACAGATACACCGACCCGGGCAGGCTGGGGGTTGTCTACAGATACACCGACCCGGGCAGGCTGGGGTTTATGTACAAATACACCGACCCGGGCAGGCTGGGGGTTGCGTACAGATACACCGACCCGGGCAGGCTGGGGGTTGCGTACAGATACACAGACCCGGGCAGGCTGGGGGTTGCGTACAGATACACCGACCCGGGCAGGCTGGGGGTTGCGTACAAATACACCGACCCGGGCAGGCTGGGGGTTGCGTACAAATACACCGACCCGGGCAGGCTGGGGGTTGCGTATAGATACGCCGATCCGGGCAGGCTGGGGTTGCGTACAGATACACAGACCCGGGCAGGCTGGGGTTTATGTACAGATACACCGACCCGGGCAGGCTGGGGGTTGTCTACAGATACACCGACCCAGGCAGGCTGGGGGTTGCGTACAGATACACCGACCCGGGCAGGCTGGGGGTTGTCTACAGATACACCGACCCGGGCAGGCTGGGGTTTATGTACAAATACACCGACCCGGGCAGGCTGGGGGTTGCGTAGAGATACACCGACCCGGGCAGGCTGGGGGTTGCGTACAGATACACAGACCCGGGCAGGCTGGGGGTTGCGTACAGATACACCGACCCGGGCAGGCTGGGGGTTGCGTACAAATACACCGACCCGGGCAGGCTGGGGGTTGCGTACAAATACACCGACCCGGGCAGGCTGGGGGTTGCGTATAGATACGCCGATCCGGGCAGGCTGGGGTTGCGTACAGATACACAGACCCGGGCAGGCTGGGGTTTATGTACAGATACACCGACCCGGGCAGGCTGGGGGTTGTCTACAGATACACCGACCCAGGCAGGCTGGGGGTTGTCTACAGATACGCCGACCCGGGCAGGCTGGGGTTTATGTACAAATACACCGACCCGGGCAGGCTGGGGGTTGTCTACAGATACACCGACCCGGGCAGGCTGGGGGTTATGTACAGATACACCGACCCGGGCAGGCTGGGGTTTATGTACAAATACACTGACCCGGGCAGGCTGGGGGTTGCGTACAGATACACCGACCCGGGCAGGCTGGGGGTTCTACAGATATACCGACCCGGGCAGGCTGGGGGTTATGTACAGATACACCGACCCGGGCAGGCTGGGGTTTATGTACAGATACACCGACCCGGGCAGGCTGGGGGTTGTCTACAGATACACCGACCCAGGCAGGCTGGGGGTTGTCTACAGATACGCCGACCCGGGCAGGCTGGGGTTTATGTACAAATACACCGACCCGGGCAGGCTGGGGGTTGTCTACAGATACACCGACCCAGGCAGGCTGGGGGTTGTCTACAGATACGCCGACCCGGGCAGGCTGGGGTTTATGTACAAATACACCGACCCGGGCAGGCTGGGGGTTGTCTACAGATACACCGACCCGGGCAGGCTGGGGGTTATGTACAGATACACCGACCCGGGCAGGCTGGGGTTTATGTACAAATACACTGACCCGGGCAGGCTGGGGGTTGCGTACAGATACACCGACCCGGGCAGGCTGGGGGTTATGTACAGATACACCGACCCGGGCTGGCTGGGGGTTCTACAGATATACCGACCCGGGCAGGCTGGGGGTTATGTACAGATACACCGACCCGGGCAGGCTGGGGGTTATGTACAGATACACCGACCCGGGCAGGCTGGGGGTTCTACAGATACACCGACCCGGGCAGGCTGGGGGTTATGTACAGATACACCGACCCGGGCAGGCTGGGGTTTATGTACAAATACACCGACCCGGGCAGGCTGGGGGTTGCGTACAGATACACCGACCCGGGCAGGCTGGGGGTTATGTACAGATACACCGACCCGGGCTGGCTGGGGGTTCTACAGATATACCGACCCGGGCAGGCTGGGGGTTATGTACAGATATACCGACCCGGGCAGGCTGGGGGTTGCGTACAGATACACTGACCCGGGCAGGCTGGGGGTTATGTACAGATACACCGACCCGGGCAGGCTGGGGGTTGCGTACAAATACACCGACCCGGGCAGGCTGGGGGTTGTCTACAGATACACCGACCCGGGCAGGCTGGGGGTTGCGTACAGATACACCGACCCGGGCAGGCTGGGGGTTGCATACAGATACACCGACCCGGGCAGGCTGGGGGTTGTCTACAGATACACCGACCCGGGCAGGCTGGGGGTTATGTACAGATACACCGACCCGGGCAGGCTGCGGGTTCTACAGATACACCGACCCGGGCAGGCTGGGGGTTCTACAGATACACCGACCCGGGCAGGCTGGGGGTTATGTACAAATACACCGACCCGGGCAGGCTGGGGGTTCTACAGATACACCGACCCGGGCAGGCTGGGGGTTGTCTACAAATACACCGACCCGGGCAGGCTGGGGGTTGTCTACAAATACACCGACCCGGGCAGGCTGGGGGTTATGTACAGATACACCGACCCGGGCAGGCTGGGGGTTCTACAGATACACCGACCCGGGCAGGCTGGGGGTTGTCTACAGATACACCGACCCGGGCAGGCTGGGGGTTGTCTACAGATACACCGACCCGGGCACGGTGCGGGGAGCTACTGATTATTCCTCTTCACGCTGCCCGACCTGCTGAGTTCCTCCCTGATCCTGCGCAAGTTCCTCTGGATTTGCAGCTTCTGCGGAATTCCTTGCCTTTGTAACCCCGAGATCCGGTGACAGCTGAGGCACCCGGACATCCCAGGTCGCAAACGCCCCCGCACTGAGCTGGAGTTTGCCCGCACCCCGGGTTGGTGTCGGACAGCCAGCTTTCACCCCGGGAGTGTCACGGTTGGCCGCAGTGGCTGCGCACCGCCGGGTGAGCGACTGGTGGGCCAGCGGCAGCTGTCATGGAGGGAGAGCGGCGAGTGGGCTTCATCGGCGCGGGGAAGATGGCGCTGGCCATCGCGGGCGGACTCCTGGCCTCAGGTAAATGGGGCAGACGGGACCCCGGCCTCAGGTAAATGAAGTGGACGGGGTGAAACGAGATCCCGGCCTCGGGTAAATGGGGTGAAACGGGACCCCGGCTTCGGGTAAATGAAGTGGATGGGATCCGGGCCTCGGGTAGATGGCCTGGGCAGGAGTAAAGGGTAACCGGTCGTTGTGGTGAGGGGGTAGGCGGAACAGCCCCCTGAGGAGGAACTCAACCAGCACCATGATTCTGTATAGGTGGAGGTAACGGTGCGGTGTGCGAGTGGGTGAGGTCGGGGTATGAAGGCGATAGCGGAGGTATGGTCTCCGGGTTGGGGAGGGATAACACAGGGGTAGAGGGTTAGGATGATTCTCTGTAGGTGGAGGTAAAGGTGCGGTGTGGGAGTGGGTGATGGCAGGGTATGAAGGTGATAGCGGAGGTATGGTCTCCGGGTTGGGGAGGGATAACTCAGAGGGTACAGGGGTAGAGGGTTAGGATGATTCTATGTAGGTGGAGGTAAAGGTGCGGTGTGGGAGTGGGTGAGGGTTGGTGGGTGATGTCGGGGTATGAAGGCGATAGCGGAGGTATGGTCCCCGGGTTGGGGAGGGATAACTCAGGGGGTACAGGGGTAGAGGGTTAGGGTTAGGATGATTCTATGATTCTCTGTAGTTGGAGGTAAAGATGCGGTGTGGGAGTGGGTGATGGCAGGGTATGAAGGTGATAGCGGAGGTATGGTCTCCAGGTTGGGGAGGGATTACTCAGGGGGTACAGGGGTAGAGGGTTAGGATGATTCTATGATTCTCTGTAGTTGGAGGTAACGGTGCGGTGTGGGAGTGGGTGATGGCAGGGTATGAAGGTGATAGCGGAGGTATGGTCTCCGGGTTGGGGAGGGATAACTTGGGGGGGTGCAGGGGGAGAGTGGTGTTGGCGATGAGTGGGAGGTTGCCAACCCTCTACATTGCCCTGTCTTTCGGACATCTTTCTGATGTCTGCAATGTTACATTTGTCATCTTTCCGTGATTGTCGGAGTCTCCACATCCTATCAGTCCCATACTCTTTATTGCAAAACAGTCTCCCTGGAGCCTCCGGAACCCCTTGTGAATGTTTCTTATTGCTTTCCAACCGTTTAATCTGCATAAATATTTCCGGTACAGTGTCGCAAAATCACTCGTGACCCCAAGTGAGAGTGGCTTTTACCCCTAATTATATCTTAAACTTCATCCTTTCCTCAGTGCGTTGGGAGCCTTTGAATCCCACCCCCCTCCCCCATCCTGTATTTTAGAGTTGAATTAGTCTGTGCCCTCTACCACACTGTGTGTGTGGTGCCCAGCGATGCAAGGAGGTTTTGTCATTGAACACACCTCCAAAGAGCGCAGTCGCAAGAAAGCAGCATCCATCATCAAGTACCCCCACCCTGCTGGCCATGCCCTCTCCTTGCTGCTGCCATTGAGAAGAAGACTCCCCACCCACCACCACCACCAGGTTCAGGAACAGTTGTAATCTGTAATCCAGCTCCTGTACCAGCATGGATAACTTCACTCACCTCAACACTGAACTAACATCTGATGAAGGGTCTTGTCGGCGCAAAATATCGACTCTCTTCCCCTCCATAGATGCTGCCTGACCTGTTGAGTTCCTCCAGCATTCTGTGTGAGTTGCTCTGGATCTCCAGCATCTGCAGAATCTCTTGTATCCACAGCCTATGAGCCCACTTTCAAGGCTTCTACAACTCATGGTCTCAATTATATTACTTTTCTGGTATTTGTATAAGTTTGCCTTTTGCACCCCGCTTGTGTGTAGTTCTTTTGTTGTTTCTATTGTGTTTCTTTGTATCTGCAATGAATGCCTGCAAGGAAATTACATGTATGTACTTTGGTAATAAATTTACTTTGAACTTTGAGGGGGGGAGGTGGGGGGTGAGCTGTGTGACCACAGGCTCCAAGGGTCCGGAGTCCAGAGATCAGAATTTAAAACCAAAGTCCTTTTCTTTCTTAGGAAATGTGAAGCCTGAACAAGTGATAGCTTCTGCTCCCTCGGACAAGAACTTGCAAAAATTCAAGGTGAGATTCAGTGAGCGGCCTCTGGGTTGTAGCTCTCAACCCAAAGTGCCAGTTAAGTTGGGGAGATTGGCAGGTACAATACTGAGTACAGAGGATGTTTACGAGGATTTTGCTGGGGCTTGGGGACCTGAGTTATCAGGAAAGACTGAATAGGTGAGGGCTTTATTCTCTGGAGTGTAGGAGAATGAGGGGAGATTTGATAGAGGTACATTACTGTGATGGATCCAGGTAAGGAGAGGTGACAGGCAGGTAGAGGAGGGGTGAGTGGGAATAGCAACAGAGGCTGGGAGGTGATCGACATTAGAGATTTTGCAGATCAGAATCACTGGCAGATACTCAAATGGTCACTTTATTAGGCACCTCCTGTACCTAATTAAGTGTATGTTTGTGGCCTTCTGTTACTGTAGCCCATTCACTTCAGGAGGAGGAAACCAGAAGACCATGAGCCAGGCCTCATCGGTGAATCAGAGGTGGAGAGGGTCAGCAACTTTAAGTTCCTTGGTGTTATTATTTCACAGAACCTGTACTAGGGCCAGCACATAGCGCAATTATGAAGAAAGCCTGGCAGCGCGCCTGCTTTCTTGGGAGTTTACGAAGATTCAGTATGACATCGAAAACTTTGACAAACTTTTATAGACGTCTGGTGGAGAATATATTGACCAGCTGCATCAGAGCCTGGTATGGAAATACAAGGTTCAGGAAGAGTTCTGACCCTGCAACCATCAGACTCTTGAACCAGAGCGGATAACTTCACTTAACTTCACTGGACCCATCCCTGAAAAGTTCCACAACCTAGGAACTCATTTTCAAGGACTCTTCATCTCATGTTCTTGATATTTGTTGCACATTTATTTATTTTTATTAGTATATAATTATTTTTGTATTTGCAGTTTACTGTCTTTTGTACACTGTTTGTCCACCCAATTGTTGAGGTCTTTCATTGATTCCGTTATGGTTATTGGATCTATTGAGACTGCCTGCAAGAAAATGAATCTTAGGGTTGTACACGGTACCATATATGTACTTCGATAATACATTAACTTTGAACTTCCTGTCAGCTTGAACCAGTTGGGCCATTCTCCTTCACTCATTGACAAGGCATTTTTGCCCATAGAACAACCCTCTCTGGTTCCTCACACCATGCTTTATAAACTCTAGAGACTGTTGTGCGTGAAAATCCCAAGAGATCAGCGGTTTCTGAGATACTCAAACCACCCCATCTGGCACCAACAATCATTCCATGGTCAAAGTCACTTAGATCACATTTCTTCCCCATTCTGATGCTTGATTTAAACAACTGAACCTCTTGACCTTGTCTACATGCTGTTATGCATTGAGTTCCTGCCACATGATTGGCTGATTAGATATTTGCATTAATAGAAATATAGAAAACCTACAGCACAATACAGGCCCTTCAGCCACGATGCTGTGCCGAACATGTACTCATTTTAGAAATTACCTAGGGTTACCCATAGCCCTCTATTTTTCTAAGCTCCATGTACCTGTCCAGGAGTCTCTTAATAGACCCTATCGTATCAGCCTCCACCACTGTCGCTGGCAACCCATTCCACACATTCACCACCCTCTGCATAAAAAACTTGCCCCTGACATCTCCTCTGTACCTTCGCTCGAGCACTTTACAACGGTGCCCTCTCGTGCTGGCCATTTCGGCCCTGGGGAAAAGGCCTCTGACTATCTACACGATCAGTGCCTCTCATTGTCTTATACACCTCTATCATGTCACCTCTCATCCTTCATCGCTCCAAGGAGAAAAGTTCACTCAACCTATTCTCATAAGGCATGCTCCCCAATCCAGGCAACAACCTTGTAAATCTCCTCTGCACTCTTTCTACGGTTTCCACATCCTTCCTGTAGTGAGGTGACCACGTACAGGTTTACCTAATAAAGTGGCCACTGCATGTACATGGAAACAGACAGTGAAGCACGACTTAAGGATGTGCTGGAAACACACCTTCCAGCACCAGCGTAGTATTTCCACAATGCTTAGCAGGTCGACACAGAACACAACAAACAAAAACAAAGCGAGCTCTGCAGCCACTGTCTGTCTCCCGTCACAGCCAGCAACATGACGATGTCCATTAAAGCTCTTCGCCATGGTTGGCATGGATGTGGTGGGCTGAATGGCCTGTTTCCAAGCTGTGTGGCTCGATGAGTGGGCTGGCCTACCTTTCCTCTCTCCTGACTTCCTTCTTTTCCTCTTTGTGCCTTGCTCCCGTAGGAAGCTGGGATGCAGACCACACACGACAACATCAGTGTGGTGAAAAATTGTACTGTCCTTTTCCTGGCCGTCAAGCCAGCCATCCTGCCCTGTGTCCTGGAGACCGTTTCCCATTTCGTCACACCCGAGCACCTCGTTATCTCCGTGGCAGCTGGGATTACCGTCAAAACACTGGAAAATGTGAGTAGATCACTGTGTGTGCTGAAGAATGGTTTTCCTGTCACTTAGCCCAGTATTTTGCCGAGTGGGCTGGGGGGAGATTTGTAATAAGTGGACACGTGCTTTTAAGACCATGAGACACAGGAACAGAATTAGGTCATTTGCCCCATTGAGTCTACTCTGCCATTCCATCATGGCTGATTTATTTTCCCCCCAACCCGTTTCTCCTGCCTTCTCCCCATAACCTTTGACACCCTTGTGAATTGCAAACCTATCAATCTCTACTTTAAACATACCCAATGACTTGGCCCCCACAGCCACCCGCAACAATGAATTCCACTGATTCATCACCCTCTGGCTGAAGAAATTCCTCCTCATCTTTATTCTAAATGAACATCCTTCTATTCTGAGGGTGCATCCTCTGGTCCTAGACTCTCCCACCATTGGAAACATGCTGTGCATTTCAGGCACTGCCTTTTTAAGGTGTCCTCAATAGCTGTCTGCCTTGGGTCGTAGCCTCCCCTTACTAATGAGGACGTCCTTTCCACGTCCCCTCTATCCCGGCATTTCAGTTTGCTGTAAACATGGAGCGATTAACGAAGCATTGGTGTGGTGGTCACCTTTCGGACTTGCGTTGCAGAGACTTCTTGGTGACAGTGCGGTAATTTTCTCCTCAGTGCCTGCCTTCGGACAGCAGGGTAGTGCGGATGATGCCAAACTTGCCATGCGTGGTGCAGCAGGGCACGATAGTGTTCTGTCGCGGAACACGCGCCAGGGAGCAGGACGCCGTTCTCCTGAAGAGCCTCTTATCTCCCCTTGGTGTGTGTGAGGAGACGCCAGAACCCTACATCGATATCCACACGGGCGTCAGCGGGAGCGGCGTGGCATATGTACGTACGGAGAGGGGCTCGTGTCGTGTTTCCTGCAGTTTCTCTTTTCACTTCAAAGGTCCAGCGTTTGCAGTTTCTGGTCATTAAGGACCGTAAGACATTGGAGTTGAATTAGGCCATTTGGCCCGTTGTGTCTGTCTGCCCCCCCCCCATCGTGGTTCATTTATTATCCCTCTCAACCCCATCCTCCTGCCTTGTCCCTGTAATCTGTGATGCCCTGACTAATGAAGAACCTCTCAACACCCACTTTAAATATACCCAATGACTTGGCCTCCACAGATGTCTGTGGCAAATCCGCCACTCTCTGGCTAAAGAAATTCCTCCTCATCTCTATCTGAAAAGGGATGCCTCTCTATTCTGAGGCTGTGCTCTCTGGTCCTGGACTCCCCACTAAAGGAATCATCCTCTCCACATCAATTCTATCTAGGCCTTTCAAAATTTGATGCCGATTCCCCCCCCCCCCATTCTTCTAACCTCCAGCGTGTACAGGCCCAGACCTATTCTAATGCTCCTCATACATTAACCCTTTTGTTCCTGAGATAAATAGTAAAATAAAATAAATTATTCTCTTTATAATGCAATTCTTTCTCTGGCTCTGTCTTTCCCATAGGTTTACATGTTTGCTGAGGCTCTGGCAGATGGGGCTGTGAAGATGGGTATGCCGTACGAGCTGTCGAAGAAGCTGGTAGCGCACACACTAATGGTAGGTGACGTTTGGCCATTTCTTCAGTTCTGGAATTCTGTTTTGGTTCTGGTTGCCTCATAGGGAGGATGTGACCATAACAAATAGGAGCAGAATTAAGTCATTATTCAACCCATCGAGTCTGCTCCACCATTCCATCATGATTGATTTATTATCCCTCTCAACCCCATTCTCCTGCCTTCTCCTTGCAACCTCTGATGTTCTTACTAATCAAGAACCTATCAATCCCCAATGGCTTGTCCACTACAGATTCACCACCTTCTGGCTAAAGAAAATCCTCACCTATTTTCCAAATGGGCCTCCATCTATTGTGTTCTAAATGGGCATCGTTCTATTTTGAGGCTGTGTCCTCTGGTCCTAGTCTCCCTCGTTATAGGAAACACCTTTTCCACATCCACTTTGCCTGGGCCTTTCAATATTCAAGACATTTCAGTGAGAACCCCCCTCATTCTTCTAAACTGCAGTGAGCACAGGCCCAGAGCCGTCAAACGTTCCTCATACATTAACCCTTTCATTCCCGTGAACCACCTCCGCTCTCTCCCGTGACTGTACACCTTTTCCTGGATAAGAGGCCCAAAACTGCTCACTGTTTTCCGTGCAGTCTGCACAATGCCTTATAAAGCCTCAGCATCACATCCTGGCTTTTATATTCCAGCCGTCCTGAAATTAATACTAACGTTGCAATTGCCTTCCTTACCGCTGACTCAACCTCCAAGCAAACCTTTAGGGAAGGCTGCATGAAGACTCCCAAATCCCTTTGATTTTGTGGAAGCTCTAGAGAGGGTGCAGAGGAGATTTGCTGGGATACTACCTGGACTTCAGGACATGTCTTATGAGGATCGGTTGAATGAGCGAGGGCTTTTCTCTTGGAGCTGAAGGAGGAGGAGAAGTGACTTGATAGAGGTGTACAAGATTCCCCCCTCACCTCAAGCCTATGCCTCTAGTTTTTAGTTTCCTTTCTAACCCCTTGTTGTAAGTGTCCTGAATAACCTGCTCATTGAAAGCCTCTCCCCTAAGGGAGGCAGGCACTGGCCTGCGTAAGGAGAATTGCAGAGGAAGAGGTTGAGGCAAGTACAGTAACAAGATTTGAAAGGCAGGTGGGTGCCATGGCGGCGTAGCAGTTAGCACAACACGGGGCGTTGGGATTTCGATTCCGACATCATCTGTGAGGAGCCTGTACGTCCACTCTGTGGAATGCATGGGTTTTCTCCTGGCATTCTGGTTTCCTCCCACAATCCAAGGGCTTTAATGATTAGTAGGTCGTTGTAAATCGTCCCGTGATTGGGCTAGGGTTAAATCGGGGGTTGCTGGGCGACGTGGCTTGAAGCGGCGGCGGGCCTGCCCCGTGCGGTATCTCAGTAGATGAATAAGTGGATGGGAAAGCTTAGAGGGACATGGATCAGCATGGACCAGATGGCCAAAGGGCCTGTTTCAAAGATTCAAAAAACTTTATTGTCGTTCTAACCGTATACCAGCTCTGCAGGGCAGAATGAGACAGCGTTCCTCAGGGGCAGTGCAATCATAACGTAACAAACACAACACTAAATAATAAACATAACAATAAATAGTAAAACACAACAGCCACATGTCAGTTAAAATCAGTTATAAGTGTCCAGTGCAAGTTAAAAGTGTCCAAAGCAGAGTCAGGTGGAGCAGTTATTTAGCAGTCTGACTGCCTGTGGGAGGAAGCTGTTTAGTAGCCTTGTGGTTTTAGTTTTGATGCTCCTGTAACGTTTGCCTGATGGCAAAAGAACAAACAGTTCATGGAGAGGGTGTGAGGGGTCTTTAATGATGTACCATGTCTTCTGGAGGCATCGACTCTGAAAGAGGTCTTGGACAGAAGGTAGGGAGACCCCAATAACCTTTGCTGTATTCGCTGTATTTATTTATTGATTTATTTATTGAGATACAGCATAGAATAGGCCCTTCTGGCCCTTCAAGCCACCCCAACCAGCAACCCCCGATTTTAAACCTGGCCTAATCAATTTACAATGGCCAACAACCTACCAACCAGTACGTCTAAGGACTGTGGGAGGAAACAGGAGCATCCGGAGAAAACCCATTTGGTCACGGGGAGAACGTACAAAGTCCTTACAGATGGCAGTGGGAAATTGAACCTGGGTCGCCTGTACTGTAAAGCGTTGTGTTAACTACTACTCTACCGCACTGCCTTGTGTTACTCTATGACTCACTGTCCCGTGTGGGATTATATATGTAACAGATCCGATGGTGATAAGTCACAAGATTCTGCAGACGTTAGAAATCTTCACACAAAATGCTGAAGGAACTCAGCAAATCAGGCAGCATCTTTAGAGGGAGACAAATAATCAATGTTTAGGGCCGAGAACAGTCTGATAGTGTGGCGATCAGCAGATCGGGATCGGACTGCCGCCGCTGTCTGTACGTTCTCACTGTGACCACATGGGTTTCCTCCAGGTGCTCTGGTTTCCTCCCACAGTCCAGACCCGTACGGGTTAGTGTTAGTAAGTTGTGGGGAAGCTATGTTGGTGCTGGTGGCATGGACACACTTGCATGCTGCTCCTAGCACATCTCGATCTACGTTGGTCGCTGACACAAACAACGCATTTCACTGTATGTGTTGCTGTACAGGTGACAAACAAAATTAATCTTTAAAATTAGGGCTGAATTTGTCGTCCGTTAACTTTCTCTCTCTCTTTGTGCTGTGTGTTTTTCCCAGGGAGCTGCAAAGATGATCTTGGAGACCGGGGAACACCCGGCAAAGTTGAAGAGCGACGTGTGCACCCCGGGTGGGACCACCATCCACGGCCTGTATGAGCTGGAGAAGGGAAATCTGCGGAGCACTGTCATGAGTGCTGTAGAAGCTGCAACCAACCGGGCCCGTGACCTGGCTTAACCATGAGCACCGTGGCACTGGGATTTCACCAGCGCTAATACCATCATGAGTGCTGTAGAAGCTGCAACCAACCGGGCCCGTGACCTGGGTTAACCATGAGCACCGGGATTTCACCAGCGTTAATACACGTTTTGCAGGCTTCAGCTCCAGCGATGTGGGAGAGTGGGGTGCTAATCCTTCTGATGCGCATGAACCTAAGCTAAATCTTCATCAACCATCTGATCTCAGTATTATAAATACTATGTACAGTGACATCGTTACTGATTAGCTGCTACCCATGACTCAAGGCACCATGTTTAGGTAAAACTACCTTTTCTCAGATTGACTCAGAGGTCATAGAGTCATATAAGGCCCTTCAGCCCATCTATTCTGTACTGAACTGTTATTCTGCCAATGACCTGCATCCAGATCATAGCCCTCCCATTTACGTAGTTATCCAACTTCAATGTTGAAATCAAACCTGTATCCTCCGCGCCTACTGGCAGCCTATTCAATATTCTCACCACCCTCTGAGTGAAGAAGTTTCCTTTAAATGTTTCACCTTTCACCCTCAATCTAGTTCGAGTCACCCAACCTCGTTAGAAAAAGCCTGCTTGCATTTACCCTATTTATACCCAATATAATTGTGAATACCTCTATTAAATCTCCCCTCATTCTCCTATGCTTCAGAGAATAAAGTCCTAACCTGTTCAACCTTTGCCCATAACTCGTGTCCTCAGGTCTCGGCAGTGACGTTGCCTGGGACAGTCAGTGGAGAAGTATGCATTTGTTTAAATTGAGCCTTGCAAAAATGAGAGGCACGGTAGCCTAGTGACGCTATTACAGCTGGAGGTGTTCTGCATTTCAATTCCACTCCCATGAACCACATGGTTTTCCCCAGGTGCTCCAGTTTCTTCCCACAGTCCAAAGACGTACCGGGTAAGTTAACTGATCACAGTAAATTGTCCCGTGATTAGGTTAGGGTTACTCGGGTTTGTCAGAGGTTGCTGAGGCGACCTGGCTCAAAGGCCCTACTTGACACTGTATCGCTAAAATTTTAAAAATATCAGCAATGGTGATTGAATGTAAAGAACTGGTTTATATCTGGTTTACTTTCCTTGGCAGTGCTGTTATCGGAGCTTGGTGTAGCCGTGTGATTAAAAGCTGGAAATTTCTTATGGTTTGTCATTTTAGCAACAGTCCAGTGTACTCATCAGTCTCCTTTGCTGGTTTTAAGAAAGGAGGAGTTTTCAGGATTGTTCAGGGATCTAGAAACTTCCCCCACCCAATTCTTCAGTTAGCATGCAGTTAGTAGGAGGACTGGTTCCTTCAGGTTGTCATAGCTGGGGGGTGGGGGGGAAGGGGAGAGTGGGGTGGTGGTTGGTAGTGAGGATAAGCTCCCACGACCTAATGAATGCCTCCAATGGCAGGTATCTCAAATAGCCCCTGAAACCAAATCCAGCTTCTGGCCTTCATGTATGGCTCAGCTACTAAGCCCGGCAGAACAGCATCTACTGACAGAAGGGACGAAGGGGCTTCAGACAGATGATGCCTAGCCGTGGTTGGCAGTTCGTCCAGGAGGAAGAAAACTGATCTCAAACCTCCACTGCCTTGCTCAATCACGGGGAAGACTGTGGGATTAACCCCCTGGGGGGAAAATCCAGAGTAGGACTCCTTGAGACCAGTTGTTGAGTTCCATTTGTCAGGGAGCATGAAATGTGTGAAGTTACCATAACTAGGGGGGAAGACTCTTAGGAAACTGAAAGGTCTGAAGGTAGATAAGTCACTTGGACTAGATGGTGTACACCCCAGAGTTCTGAAAGATGTAGCTGAAGAGATTGTGGAGGCATTAGTAATGATCTTTCAAGAATCACTAGATTCTGGAATAGTTCCGGAAGACTGGAAAATTGCAAATGTCACTCCACTCTTCAAGAAGGAAGAGAGGTGGAAGAAAGGAGGTTATAGGCCAGTTAGACAGACCTGGTTGGGAAGATGTTGGAGTCAATTATTGAGGATGTGGTTTCAAGTGACTTGGAGGTGCACAGTAAAATAGGCTGTAGTCAGCCTGGTTTTCTCAAGGGAAAATCTTGCCTGACAGATTGGAATTCTTTAAAGAAATAGCAAGTAGGATAGACAAAGGAGAATTGGTTGAGTTGTGTATTTGGATTTTCAGAAGGCCTTTGACAAGATGCCACACATGAGGCTGCTTAACAAGCTATGGGCCCGTGGTATTACAGGAAAGATCCTAGCATGGATAAAGCAGTGGCTGATTGACAGGAGGCAAAGAGTGGGAATAAGGGGAGCTTTTTCTGGTTGGCTGCCTGTGACTAGTGGTGTCCCGCAGGGGTCTGTTGGGACTGTTTTTTTTTTACTTTCTATGTCAGTGATTTGTATGATGGAATTGATGGCTTTTTTGAAAAGTCTGCGCATGATTGGAAGCTATGTGGAGGGGCAGGTGCTGTTGAGGAAACAGAGAGCCTACAGAAGGACTTGGGTGGATTAGGAGAACGGGCAAAGAAGCAGCAGATGGAATACAGTGTCGGGAAGTGTATGGTCATGCAATTTGGTAGAAGAAATAAAAGGGTTGATTATTCTCTAAATGGAGAGGAAATACAAAAATTGAAGTGCAAATTCCCTAAAGGTTAACTTGCAGGTTGAGTCTGTGGTAAGGAAGGCAGATGCAGTGTTAGCATTCATTTCAAGAGGATTAGAATATAAAAGCAAGGATGTTGTATTGAGTCTTTATAAAGCACTGCTGAGGCCTCACTTATAGTATTGTGAGCAGTTTTGGGCCCTTTATCTTAGAAACTGCTGAAACTGGAGAGGGTTCAAAGGAGGTTCACAAAAATGATTCCAGGATTAAACAGCGTTTCATTCACTAGAATTCAGAAGAATGAGAGGTGACCTAATTGAATCCTATCAAATGGTGAAAGGCCTTGACAGAGTGGATGTGGAGAGGGTGTTTCTGATAGTGGGAGTGTCACCAGAGGACACAGTCTCAGAATAGATCCCTTGATAATTTACTAAGTTTATCTTCCTGAACCTGAGTGTTGTGCTGTAAGTTTTATATGTTTCTATGTAATTACAACCCCCCCACACACCCGAAGACAGGAATCTTACGTTAACCCACTGACCAGCATATGATTATCATCAAAATTCTGATGAAGGGAATTATTGTTACCCATTTCTTCTGATACCCAGACAGGAATATTGTAATCATAAGATTCTGCAGATGCAGGAAATCCCAAACAACACACACACAATGCTTGAGGAACTCAGGCGGTCAGACAGCATCTATGGAGAGGAATGAACAGCTGATGTTTTGGGTCAAGACCCTTCATCAGGACTGTAATACTGTAATAACTGTAGTAATCAGAATATTATGTTTTAATCTTTGTTGTCAATAAAGTGGAAACATAACTAAGTTGGTGTCAATTCAGAAACACGAGATTCTGTAGATGCTAGAAATCTAAAGTAACACACACACACACAATGCTGCAGCAGCCAGACCTGTTGAGTTCCTCCAGCATTTTTGAGTTACTTTCATGTCAATTCAGATCATTGATGACGAGTGAATTGGTTCAAGGTAGGTGGCTACCATGCAGGAAACTGAATATCAGAATCAGATTTATTATCACTAATATATATTCTGAAATTTTCATTTTGCAATGGCAGTACATACAGTGCAATACAGAAAAATTATAAATTACAATAATAATGTTTATAGTAAATAGAGGGCAAAGTAGTGAGGTCGTGTTGATGGGCTCATGCACCATTCACAGATCTGAATCCAGACTCTGATGCAGCTGAGGGTTGGAGTACCAAGGTGCTCCACACCATACCCAGCTTGCTAGTCAGACTGCGGACACGGCAACCTTACAAATAAAGATCAGCATTCAGAATCACAGTTATTATTACTGACGTAAATGACATGATTCTTTTTAATTTTGTGGTAGCAGAACAGTGCAAAGGACTACTAGTCAACACAAGTCACAGGCCTCCAGGTCATCTTCTACCAGTCACTCTCTGGCTTTTCCCGCTGAGCCAATGCTGAATCCAGTTTATGACTTCATCCTGAAGCCCAAGCAGCTGAACCTTCTGGAACAGCCTCCCGTGAGGGACCTTGTCAAAGGCCTTGCTAAAGTCTATGTAGACAGTGTCCACTGACTTTTCTTCATCCATCTTCCTCATAACCTTCTTAAAAAAAAACTATAAGATTGATTAGACATGACTTACCATGCACAGAGCCATGTTGACTATCCTAATCAGCCCTGTCTTTTCAAATACTTATATCTCTTGTCCATTGGATACCTTCCAATAATTTACCTACAATTGACGTCAGTCTTACCAGCCTGTAACTTCCCTTATTTGTAGAGGTTTTCTCGAACAATGGAACAATATTAGTCCTCCTGCATCACACTGGTTGCTGAGGACGTTTTAAATATGTCTGTCAGGGACACGTTTACACTTGTCTTTCACAAGGTCAGTGGGAACTCCTTATCAGGCCCTGGGGATTTATTCATCCTTATTTGTCACAAATCAGCAAACACCTCCCCCTCAGTAATCTGTACAGGGTCCATGACCTTACTGCTGTAGACTCTGTGTCCGGCTCCTGAGGAAATACAGATGCAAGAATCTATTTAAGATCTCCCCCCATCTCTTTCGACTCCATCCATAGATAACCCTGCTGGTCTTCAAGTGGACCAATTCTGTCTCTCGCTATCCTTTTGCTCTTAATATATCTGTAACAGCCCTTGAAATTCTCTTGCATCTTGTCTACGAAGTAGATTGTAAGGTCAATGGTCCATTTTTATCGTACAAGCGGTCCATTTAAGAGTCCGATAACAGTGAGGAGGAAGCAGTTCTGGATCCCGCTGGTACTTGCTTTCAGGCTTTTGTACCTTCTTACATCAAAGTTGCTGGTGAACGCAGCAGGCCAGTTAGCATCTCTAGAAAGAGGTACAGTCGACATTTCGGGCCGAGACCCTTCGTCAGGACTAACTGAAAGAAGAGCTAGTTAAAGATTTGAAAGTGGGACGGGGAGGGGAGATCCAAAATGATAGGAGAAGACAGGAGGGGGAGGGATGGAGCCAAGAGCTGGACAGGTGATTGGCAAAAGGGATATGAGAGGATCATGGGACAGGGGGCCCAAGGAGAAGGAAAAGGGGGAGGGGGGAAGCCCAGAGGATGGGCAAGGGGTATAGTGAGAGCGACAGAGAGAGAAAAAAATATATATAATAAATAGCGGATGGGGTACGAAGGGGAGGGGGGGCATTAACGGAAGTTAAAGAAGTCAGTGTTCATGCCATCAGGTTGGAGGCTACCCAGACGGAATATAAGGTGTTGTTTCTCCAACCTGAGTGTGGCTTCATCTTAACAGTAGAGGAGGCCGTGGATAGATATATCAGAATGGGAATGGGATGTGGAATTAAAATGTGTAGCCCACCTTCCCTTCGTACCCCATCCGTTATTTATTTATTTAAAAAAAAGAAGATATCTTCTTCGTCCCCCCACTTCCACCGATCTCCCTCCCAGCACTTATCCTTGTAAATGGAACAAGTGCTACACATGCCTTTATTATTACTTTTCTCTCTCTCTCTCTCTCTCTCATTCCCTCTGTTGCTCTCACTATACCCCTTGCCCATCCTCTGGGTTTTTCCCCTCTCCCCCTTTTCTTTCTCCCCGGGCCTCCTGTCCCATTATCCTCTCATATCCCTTTTGCCAATCACCTGTCCAGCTCTTGGCTCCATCCCTCCCCCTCCTGTCTTCTCCTCTCATTTTGGATCTCCCCCTCCCCCTCCCACTTTCAAATCTCTTACTAGCTCTTCTTTCAGTTAGTCCTGACGAAAGGTCTCGGCCTGAAATGTCGACGGTATCTCTTCCTATAGATGCTGCCTGGCCTGCTGCGTTCACCAGCAACTTTGATGTGTGTTGCTTGAATTTCCAGCATCTGCAGATTTCCTTGTACCTTCTCCCCGATGGGAGAGGGCCGGAGACAGAATGTCCAGGGTGGGTGGAACCTTTGATTACGCTGGCTACTTTAACGAGGCAGCAAGAAGCGTAGACAGGGTCCATGGAGGGGAGGCTGCTTTCTGCGATGTGCTGAACTGTGCCCACAACTCTGCAGTTGCTTGTGGTCTCTCGGACAGAGCAGTCGTTAATGATGTAGGATAAGATGCTCTCGATGGTGCATTGATAACAACTGCTGAGGATCGACCGGGACGTGCTGAACTTTAGCCTCCCGAGGAAGTAGAAGCGTTGGTGAGCTTTATTGGCCATGACATCAACGTGTTTGGACCAGGACGGACTATTGGTGATGTTCCTCGCTGGAAACCTGAAGCTCTCAACCTCAACACCATTGATATCGACAGGAGCATATGCACCTCCCCCCCCCCCACCCAGAGTCAATAACCAGCTCCTTGTTTCGCAGATATTGAGGAGTAACCTGGTATGGAAGTCGTCCTGTCCAAGTCCGAAAGAAGCTGCAGAAGATCGTGAGCACAGCCCAGCACATCACACAAACCAATCTTCCGTCCTTGGACTCACTTTACACCGCCCGCTGTCGGAGCAGTGCTGCCAGGATAATCAAGGACACGACCCACCCAGCCAACACACTTTTCGTCCCTCTTCCCTCCGGGCGAAGGCTCAGGAGCTTGAAAACTCGTACGCCCAGATTTGAGAACAGCTTCTTTCCAACTGTGATAAGACTGCTGAACGGATCCTGACCCGGATCTGGGCCGTACCCTCCAAATATCTGGACCTGCCTGTCGGTTTTTTTTTTGCACTACCTTACTTTCCATTTTGTCTATTTATGATTTATAATTTAACTTTTTAATATTTACTATCGATTTGTAATCCAGGGAGCAGGAAGAGCAGAATCAAATATTGCTATGATGATTGTACGTTCTAGTATCAATTATTTGGCGACAATAAAGTATAAAGTAAAGTATAAGTTGTCTCTAAGCTCTCTATCTTCATCCTGCACTCCACTCATCGTTATTTGAGAATCGTAGATGGAGTTAAGAGCAGAATCTGGCCACGCATTCATAACCATATATGGAGTAGAGTGGGGGGGGGGCTGAACGTCTTATTGAACGTAACAATTTCTAATAACCATCTTTTGCTCTCCGTGAAGATGGATGTACTTTTATTTTTCTTTTAAATTCATTTCAGCTATCCCCTAAGTCCAACGCTGCTTTTATTAATAGCGCAAACACGAGGAAATCTGCAGATGCTGGAAATTCAAGCAACACACATAAAAAAATACTGGTGAACGCAGCAGGCGAGGCAGCATCTACAGTAAGAGGTACAGCCGACGAATCGGGCCGAGACCCTTCGACTGTACCTCTTCCTATAGATGCTGCCTGGCCTGCTGCTTTCGCCAGCATTTTTTATGTGTGTTGTTTTATTAATAGCAATTGTTTCCCCTTGCAACTTTAGTTTCCGTCCAGCTGGCCAGCCGGGCGCTTCCAGCATTACTTCAGAATGAATGGTACCAATACCACAAAATTCACCATGTGCACTGTGATTCTATGTCGAAATCAGCAGGTAACAAATTGAGAATATAACGGAAGGCTGTTTACAACCTGTTGTTCCAAACTGGAATGCCGGCTGCTGATTTAACGCATGCGCATCTTGCCCGTCGGCAACAGCCTGCTGCGCAGGTGTGGCGGAGTCGGGGTGCGCAGGCGCGGTCTCTTGGGTTTTCGGTGCGGGCTGAGGCGGCGGTGCGGCAGGAATCGGTGTGAGTGATCGGTGGGTGCGGCTAGGTCGGGAGACCGGTATGCCCGTACCCCTCCTCCCCCGCCACGGGGAGTGCGCTCGGATTCCGGGGGCGGAGGGGTGGAGGCAAATGAGGGAGTATGACTGTTAAGGGCATCGCCGGATGGCGAGGCGGCCGTTCATTCACCGCCGGGAAAGCCACGTGGTCCACGATGGGGGGGAGGGTAAGATAGGATAGGATACAGAGAGGGGCTGTGAGGGGGTAAAGGAGAGGATCGAGAGGGTGGGAGCGCAGTAAAGTGTCAAGGGTCGCGATAGAGTGGGTACGTGAGGAAAGAGAATCGAGAGGGTGGGAGAGGGGGAGAACGGGGTCTGGAGGGTGGGAGAGGGGGAGAACGGGGTCTGGAGGGTGGGAGAGGGGGCGAAGGGGGTCTGGAGTGTGGGAGAAGGGGCGAAGGGGGTCTGGAGGGTGGGAGAGGGGGAGAACGGGGTCTGAAGAGGAGGGTGGGGGCGGCAGCAGAGGGTGTGAGTGGGAGAAGTAGAGGACCTGGGGGTAAGAGAGGGTCAGGGGCAGGGTGGGTTAGAGGGGGAGAGAATGGTTGGGGAGTGGAAGGAGGGGAGGATCTGGAGGGTGTCAGGGGGAGGCTGGGGTGGTGAAAGGGGGATATGGAGGTGAGGGAGGGGTAAAGGATATAGATGGTGTTGGGGAAAGTACTCAGGAGTGTGGTTGGGGTTGTGGGGGCTGGGTGTTTGGAGGATTGAGGGAAATTGGAGGGTTACTCGAATATTGATGAAAAGGCTTTGAAGGAAATGGTGCCCAAAGGGGGTTGGTTGGAGGAGGGAGGGTGTCTGGTGGATTGAAGGGAGGGGTGACCCGAGGATCAAGGGGCATGGGGTGGTTGAAAGAGAATGGTGCTTGGAAACAGTGAGGTTGGGGGTTATTGGGGTTGCTGGAGAAGGGTGTTACCTAGAGGGGCAGGCGGTGGAGATTGGCCTCTGCGCAAATACTACACACGGTTTTGGTCACAGCGTCACTTAAACTGTTGAGGTTATGAAGGGGAGCGTATATATTGCCAGTGTTGGAAAGCTGTTCCAAGAAAAGATTAGATAAGCAAGTGTTGCCTTGGATTAGAGGAGGCTGAGGAGAGATTGGATTGAGCTGTATAAAACAATAGGGTTTAGGGAGCAACACACAAAATGCTGAGGGAGCTCATCAGGCCAGGCAACATCTGTGGAGAAGAGTCAATGTTTTGGGCTGAGGCCCTTCATTAGGACGGGCAGGTTTTTTCATGTTTGTGAAGGGATTAGGAAGGACCTGTTTCCTTAAACAGTGAGATCATATGTGGAGATAGAGATTTAAGTAATTGGTTGAAGAATTAGAGGAAAGAAAATTGCAGTGAGACCTGCGTAGCCCCAGTGACAGGAGTGGAGTGGCGAAGAGGGTGTTTGCCATTTACTCAGATTGTTCATTTGGGATAGTGAAGGTACGGTGGGGAAGGTCACTGGCTAAATATTTTAGGGCAATCTGGGAGCTCGTTATATCTGCATGATTGCAGGAACAGTTTTCTACTCGCGATCGCAATAAGCTTTCATACCACTGGCACATGTCAAGTTTGTTTTGCAGCAGGGGTGCATTGCTGTGTGTGTGTGTGTATATGGGTCTGTGTGTGTATATATTAATCATTACCTATGATGAGAGTGATCTTAGTCTATGATTTTTTTTAAAAAAGTAGTAGTGCAGAAACGGAAAAAATTGTGAGCAACACACACAAAATGCTGGAGGAGCTCAGCAGATCAGGCAGCGTCTATGGAAAAGAGCACAGTCGACATTTCAGGCCGAGACCCTTTGGCAGGACTGTAAATATTCATGGGGCCATTGTCCGTTCAGAAATCTGATGGTGTAGACGAGGAAGAAGCTGTTCCTGAATCACTGTGGGTGTGTTTTTTGGCTCCTGTAACCTCCTCCTCAGCGGTAACAATGAAGAATCAGAATCAGATTTATTATCACCGGCATGTGACGTGAAATTTGTTAATTTAGCAGCGGCAGTTCAATGCAATACGTAATCTAGCAGAAAAAAAATAAACAAGTAAATCAATTGCATATATTGAATAGATTTTTAAAAGTGTAAAAACAGAAATACTGTATTTTGTTTTAAGTGAGGTAGTGTCCAAAGAGGGCAGTCCTGGGTAATGGGGATCCTTAATGATGGAATCCACCTTTCTTTGAGAAGTTGCCATTTGAAGGTGTCAATGCTGGGGAAGCTAGTACCTATGTTGGCCCTGTGGCTGAGTTGGCAACTTTCTGCAGCTTTTTCTCATCTGGTGCAGTGTTCCCTCCGTACCGGACGGTGATGCAAATAGTTAAATCTGTGGTGCTCATTCGTGCAAATTGATTTTTGGATTCTAGCTGGTTTCATGTGGCCCTAGTGGAATGTGTGGGGAGGTTTGGCTGAGATCACCGGGTGACATGTCATCACTGGAGCTGGTACTGCCTGGCTGAGTGGTAATCACATTTAAATGGCTGCTTATCTCAGTGAATGCTTGGAAAGTCGCTGAGATCAGTGTATATCATCAGCAGATAATCATTCTTTTGTTTGGTACCAGGATAAATTGTTAGTGCTGTCAAGAACTGGGGCCTGGTCAACCACAGCTACTGGTTTTAAATAAACACAAAAGATTCTGCAGATGTTGGAAATCATGCAAAATGTGGGAGGAACTCAACAGGTCAGGAGGTTTATCTGGAAGGGAAATAAACAGTGGCCATTTTGGGATAAGAACCTTCATCATAAAATCATTAATGAATTCTGCTGCAAATGGGAGAGGGAGACATCAGCAAGGGAATAGACAAATTAACTTCTGTGCTGTGTCAACACCATGATGTCATTCCATATAATCTGTACCTGTGAAATCCACCACAGAGAGCAACTTTAAGGTCTCCCATCTTTTCTACCCAGCTGAGTAGGTGAACGGAGAGGAGAAAAGTTTTTTGACTGTAATCTCCACTTGGCCTGTATGTATCCATTAACTGCTGTCTTGCCTGTCAGCTCTCCCACGTCCAGAGGCTGGATTGTGATTTTTCAGCGCAGTGCATTAACAATAAAGCTTTACATTTGAATTGTGCTACTAACACACTTAATTCTCTTCTCTCTTTATCCTTTTGCTGTCATTTGTAGGATAAGAAGGTGAGTACTTGTCAAACCACTGTTTTGTTTCATTTCCACCTTTCTCTAAGGTGTTTGTGATGCTACAGAATTACCCTTCATGTGTGCGAGCTTATTGCTCTAGTTTGTACTGTACGCAGCTCTTACTTTGGCCTCTACAGGTCCTCCAGTGCCGGCTTCTTTTACTGCTGTTTGGCAGGACTGCATTGAGGGTGGGCTGGTGTTAAATATAGTGCCCTACCCAGGTAAGGTCACAATTCATTTTGCCTGTCCAATGTTCCTAGTTAGAGCTTGGCATTGTAATTGGCATGGGTTTTTACCTATAAGGTGTTTTCTTTTGTGTGTTCAGTCAATAATACCGGGCTGTGAAGCAACTACTCGCCATACAAACTATGTCCTTTCATACATCGTGAGCAGACATTACCTCCTCACACTTCACCCCTTCCTGCTTTGCCCCCATTTTGACCTCCCATTCAACACTTGCCCCATCTCTTTCCTTACCTAATCACCTCAACCCTGTCCATTCTTCGCCCCTTCACCGTTCATCCGTAGAATTTCCCCACTATCACCCCGGAAGCTCTCCCATCTTGTTCCCTTTGAGTCAGCTCCTCAGCAAAAGGGACTATTACATAGAACAGTGCAGCATAGGAATGGGCTCTTCGTCACACAACGTCCACACCAACCAGTGCTAAATTAAACAAAATCTCGTCTGCCATAGGACAAAAGAGCAGGATTAGACTATTCAGCCATCAAGTCTGCTCTGCCACTCCATCATGCCTGATTTATTATCCTTACCAATCCCAGTCTTCTGCCTTCTCCCCAAAACCTTTGACATCCTTACCAATCTCCATTTTAAATATACCCGATGGCCTGGCCTCCGTGGTCATCTGCAGCAGTAAATTCCACAGATTCGCCACCCATTGGCTAAGAAATTCCTCCTCATCTCCGTTCTAAATGGACATCCCTCTGTTGCGAGACCGTGCCCTCTGATCCTGGACTCTTACCACTATAAGAAACATCTTCTATGTAGGCCTTACAATGTGTGGTAAGTTTCGATGAGATTCGCCTCGCCCCCATTCTACACCCACTGAGTAGACAATAGAAGCTCAGAGTCATCCACCACCATTCATATTCCTCCATTCCCGTGAACCTAACAGCTGCTTAAATGTCACTGTCCAATCTGCTTCCACTAACTGGATTGCGCACGCGCATCTGCGTGAGAGAGGGAGAATAGGGCTGAGTTAAAATTGGCAGGGTATAGTGACATCAGCAAGTTGGCTTCCTGCTCCTGCCGAAATCTGTTCCTAATATATCTGCCTCTGCTACCACTTCTGACAGGGCGTTCCACACACCTACCAATCTGTGTTTTTAAAAAACATCTCTGACATTCACCCCTCCCCCCCCAAACTTCCCTCCAATCACCTTAAAATGATGTCTCCTCATATTAGCCATGCCTATGCCTCTGTCAAGTCACCTCTCACCCTCCTTCGCTCCAAAGAGAAAAGCCCTAATTTGCTCAGCCTGTCGTCATCACCCTTGCTGTCTAATGCAGGCAGCATCCACTTGGCATCTTGTACGCCTGTATCGAGTGGCTGCTGGTTCTCTCGTTCTGCTCCGCTGTTGCCCGGTGACTGCATGCTCGGTACTCTGTCGGTTTACTGTGCTTACTCTGAGCTTTCTTCCCTGTGTTGTGCTGCGCTCTGAGGATGGGGACCGCGAAGCGTCATCCCTTCCTGCTGGAGACCGTCTGGACGGACAAGTGGAAGTTCGATGAGGCAGAGCGGCTGTTCTGGGAGGTTCGGGGTATCGGCCGGCCGACAGAGGAGATGGGTGATAGGAGGCGGGGGAAGGGCTGCCCGTGGGTGAAGCCGGTGCCCACGGAGGGAGTCGATGGGGCTGACCTGCTCCCGCCAAACGCGGCGAAGAGTGACCGCGGGAAGTCATCTGCCACCAGCCGCCCCGCGGTGGCCTGTCACCATGTCGTTGGTGGGGTCTGGGTCAACAGGGACGCCTTTGACACGGCGGAGCGGCTGTTTGTCGAGCGGTTGCAGGTGCCCAGTGTGCCACGCTCCCTGCCAATCCTCGGCTCGCGTGTGATTCTGACATCGCGGGCCACCCCGGATGAGGGGTACATCAGTGCCACGCCGGGCACCCCACTCACCCCCGGCCCCCGGACGAGCGGGATCCCTCTCGAGACCCCCTGGTGCCCACCATTGCCTGGGGTGTGGCTGGAAAAGCCGCTGTACGACGATGCTGAGCGGCTCTACCAAGAGGCCCTGTGCCAGGAACGAGCATCAGAGAGAGGTGGACGACCTCCAGGCCAGTGTTGCCCCAGGGCCCGCCACCCATGCCCATCTCGCCCAGCAGAGGCCCATTCATCACCTGTAGTGGCCTTATCACCAGCGGCAGTCCATCAGCACCTCATTCACCAAGACAACGAGCCGGTTTGGTTCAGTAAACCTGCCTATGACACTGCTGAGCTATGTTATCACCTGTATGGAATCCAGGCAACGCCCAGCAGGAGCCGGGAGGCGGCGCCGGCCCCTGCCACTCCACAAACAGCTCCAGCTGAGAGGCCTCCCTCTGCTCCTCGTCCTCCATGGCTCCAGGATAAGTAGGCTTCAATTGTATTTAATACACTTTAATTTGAAGCCCCCTTAAATGTATTGCTGTCTCTTTCCCCCCTCCTGGAAGCTTCCCCAAAGCATTTAGCATCCTTTATCGGGCCCCTAGTAAATTGGCACAATGTCTCGTTCACCCCTGGAAGCGGGAGGGGGAGATGTTACCTGAGAGACATCAAATGGTTGCCTGTCACATGGTGTTGCAGCCTGTTTGATTCCCAGTATCACCATCAAAGGGCGAAACGATAAAAGATTAGTTTTATTTGCCACATCTACTTTGAAAACCATAGTGGTTTGGTTCGTTGTTGGGTGCCACGGTAGAGTAGCAGTTAGTATGATGCTAATACAGCTCAAAGCGTTAGTTTAAATTCTGACGTCCTCTGTAAGCAACTTAGTGTATTCCTTCCAGTGTGCACGTGGGGTTTCCTCCGGGTGCTCTGGTTTCCTCGCACAGTGCAAAGACATGCCAGTTAGTTGGTGGTTGTAAATTGTTTTGTGATGAGGGAGGGATTAAGTAGGTGGATTACTGGGTGGTGTGGCTCGGTGGGCTAGGAGGGCCTGCCATGTGTCTATAAATAAATAAATACAAGTTCTGTGGGCAGCCCACAAGTAAGTAAACTTCTGGCACCAACATAGCATGCCTACAACTTACTAGTCCTAAGGGTGCAAGTGCATACTTCCTAAAAAGGGCTGACATTGGTAGCCAGGGTGGTTTAGAAAGTGTTTGGCACTCTGGCCTTCATCAGGATATCGAGTACAGGAGTCGGGACAATCATGTTACAGCAGTACAGGACATTGGTAAGGCATAGAGTTCTGATCACCCTGCTACAGGAGAGATGTCATTAAACTGGAGAGAGTGGGAGAGGTGAAAATCTTTTAGAGATACAACACTGTAATGGGCCCTTCCGGCCCCCAACGAACCCACGCTGCAAAGAACATACAAACGCTTACTGACAGCGACGGGAATTGAACCTTGATCTTCCCATCACTGACACTGTGTTACCGTGCCTCCATCGGCCAGTGTGATCTGAATTCCTTTGTGTTTTACCTGGTGCTTTCTGATGCACTGACCTTGCTATTTTGGGTCAGTTGCAGAGGCCAGTGATGGGTTAAGTTGTCAGGAAATCTTGAAAGCTTTTCAGAAGGTGAGCCACGGTCATCCAGAGTACTGCTGTGATACTCACCTCATCTCGTGATTTACTCTTGATTTGGAATAACCGTGAGGTCTTGGAGCAGAATTGGGCCACTCAGCCCATCGAGTCTGTTCTGCCATTCTATCATGGCTGATTTATTATCCTTCTCAACCCCATTCTCCTGCCTTCTCCCTGTAACATTTGATGCCCTTTCTAATCAATAACCTATCGACTTTTGCTTTAAATATACCCAATGACTTAGCCTCCACAGCCGTCTGTGGTAATAAATATCTCAGACTCCCCACCCTTTAACTGAAGAAATTTTTTCCTTGTCCCAGTTCTAAAGGAGCGTGCTTGTACGCTGAGGCTCTTCCCTAAGGTCACAGACTCCTTTACTATTCGCAACATCCAGTCTGTCTAGGCTAGGGGTTCCCAAGCCTTTTTTTAATGCCATGGGCCCCAGGATGGGAACTCCTGATATAGGCCTTTCAATATTTACTAGTTTCAAAGATTCCCACCTCATTCTTCTGATCTGATCTCCAGAGAGTACAGCCATTAAAACATTTCTCAAACATTAAACTTTTCCTTCCGAGGACCCTCTCCAATGCCAGCACGTCTGTTCTTAGATATGGGTCTAAAGCCACTGCAGTCTGACCAATGTGTTGATGAATTGGGGGGTGGGAGGGAGTACAGTGCTATTGAGACTTAATTGGAGGGTGATCCACAGGCAGTTCCAATCAAAAGGTCAGTGAACCTTGGGCCACTTCGCATTTAGCACTGGGTGGTGTTAACATCACTTTTGTGTGTTAAATTTATTTCCATCCCTGTAGTCTGGGCTGGCATGATAGCATAAAGCTCGATAGCTGTAATGGTTGAATTCCCGCCACTGTAAGAAGTTTGTACGTTCTCCCCATGACCGTGTGGGTTTCCTCCCACATTCCAAAGACGTGGAATTAGGGTGAGTAAGTTGTGGACATGCTGTGTTGGTGCTGGAAAGCACGTCAAAACTTGTGGACTGCCTCCAGAGCCTATTCAGTTGAACCTTTTTCCAGCCAAGCTACTTATCAGCAACTTTGCATTGTGTTGAGACAAAGTGATTATCTTGTGGGACTAGCTGCACAGATCAGCATTGAAACCACATTAAAGATATGATTTTTAATAGTGCGAAGCCTCTTTAGTAGTGTGATAGGTGGCTGGACCTGGGGAACCACAATTTATGTTTGTTTAGAAATACAACGTGGTAACAAGCCCATCCGGCTCAACAAGGCGGTGTCACCAAGTTACACCCCTGTGACCAATTAAGCTACTAACCTGTGCATCTTTGGACTGTGGGAGGAAAGCAGATTTAATGTGAAGTTTGAGAGTTGGGGAGTGGAAAAGTCAAAGCACATCTATTATAAAAACACATATGAGATTCATTTTCTTGCAGACATTTTCAGGAAAATAAATATAGTAGATTTGATGAAAAGCTATACATAAAGACTGACAAATAACCAATGTACAAATACAAAAATACTGAGAGCATGGTTTGTAAAAAGTCATTGAGGGTTGTAGAATCAATTTGGAATTGTGAACTCTGGATTGATCCAGTTGTACAGGGAGGTATCGAGACCCAGATCTTGGAGCTTTGTGATGAGTTTTGAGGAGATGGTGTTGAGTGAAGAGCAGCCTGATGATTGCACCTTTGAAGTCGAGTGAACAGAATGTGGAAGGCTAAATGTGCAGTCAGCTAATTGGCTGTAGCAAAGGAAGTTTGAGGTGCCATTTAATGATGTGTGAACCATAATATGAGCGATGTTTGTTTAATGATTAAAACGTGTTTAGTGGTAAAAGATTAAAGCATAGAGTGTGTGCGTCTGTTACAGAGGGACCATATGAAGTTGTAGCTCCAGTTCGCTATCCTGTACTGAGCCAGGATATTGTTTTGCCAATAACACTTAGTCTATGTAGATGCGATGAACTTTTATCTCTACTTTGAACGGAGTCTTACTGTGCCTTTCACTGCCTTTTCCACCTTCTAGGACCATGGCGGTTAACTTTTTAGCTAACGAGAATATCTGGTTTGACAAATACAAGTATGATGACGCAGAGGTGCAGTACTACCGGCACCTGCATGGATCGGTCCCTACCAATACCCCAGTAGAAAATACGGCACGGGATTCCCCGGCTGTGCAGGTACAGTATGATGCCCGTCTGTGTGTGTGAGGGAAGAGGTGAACAGGAAAAGTAATACCAATCCTTCTAGTTACCGATTTCTCATTCACAAAGAGCTAAGTAAATGCAAGATGTCTGTATACCCTTTCACTGTTTTACCGTAGACAGTAAGAGCAGGAGTAGCCCATTTGGCCCTTCAACTCTGCTCTAGCTTTTAGTATGATGGTTGCTGGTCATTCATGTTTATTCCCCTCCAGCTTTTTCCCCATATTCCTTGGAGACTTAATAATATCTTACTCCATGAATGATTTGGTTCCTACGCTAAAGTATTCCACAGGGATTCCTCCCACTTATCACTGGGAAAAGAAGTGTCTAGACATCTCAGGCTTGTCCTGTATCCTAAGAGAGTGACCCTAGTTGTTGGATTCCTTAGACATCGGGAACATCCTTCCTGTATCTGATCTGTTGATAGAGTCACAGAGCACTACAACACAGAAACGGACCCTTCGGCTAATCTTGTCCATGCTGAACTGTTACTCTGCTTAGTCCTATCGACTTGCAACTGGACGGTACCCCCCCAATACCCCATCCGTCCATGTACTTATCCACAATTCAGGTCAGGTCAATCCTCTGAGTGCTACTGGTACCAAGTAACCCAGTACTACCTGTTGGGTGGTCGGCGACTAAACCGGCTCCCCCACCGGGTTTGCCTGGTGAGCAGGGTGGCTAGACACCCTGCAGGACGAAAAACAAGACCTGTCAAAGGGTGGATGAACCCTCTCGTAGGGTCAACGGCCATCTAGCAAACACGCGCCGTGAAGCGCGGAAAGGGCATCCCTTGCATCAAAGTGTGGTCTGGCCGTTCACTGCAACAGAACTTCCCCCAGCTGACTTGGACCCCACCATGCCGCTGGATCCGGGAGGGGATGTCGAGAGGGTGGGTCTGGACCTGTGAAACCCCCACTCACCTAAAATCCACTCAGGCACACACTGTTCCAGTCTGAGGAGTGGGGTACATAATCAAACCCCACTAACTGACTGAAAGGAACTGTCATCATCCTATGGGATGGATAGCCAGAGAGAGAGTATCCAAAATTCTCTTAAATATTGTGATCAAATTCACTTCCAGCGGCAGCTCATTCTACACTCTCACCATCCTGAGTGAAGAACTTTCTCCTCATTTTGCTCTTAAATATTTCACCTTTCATCCTTAGTGTACAACCACTCAGATAATGCTCTGCCTAGCTATTGCCACCGGTATGACTAACCTTGCAATTATCCACATCATCTTCCATCTGCCACATCCAGACCCGCTCCCTTGACCTGTCCAAGTCAGCCTGGAATCTCTGCATCCTCCTCAAAGCTCCTCCCATACACCCCTCCACTCCCATCACTTTGTGTACTCACAAACGTGGAGAGACGTTATTTAATTCCCTTGCCCAAGTCATGAACAGGTGGGTCCCAGCCCTAAATCCTCTTGTAGCCCACCAGTCAATGTGTCCACTCTGAGAAAGACATCCTGTCATCTAACCAGTCCTCTATGTCAGTATCATATCCCCAGTTCCCTGTGCAGTAACTTTGTCCCTAATCTTTTTTAGGGCTGACTCTGGGCTTTCTGAGAGTCCAGTTGCATCACACTCAAATCCAAATGCAGTATTTGTCTAGTTACATTGATCAGTACAGCACCGTACAGGTTCTTCAGCCCACAGTGTTCCAACTTTTTAAGCTACTCCAAGTTCAATCTAACCCTTCCTGTCCACAGAGCCCTCCATTTTTTGTGTCTTAATTATAATTAACATATCTGCCCCTACCACCATCATGTTCTGTGCACCTACCAATCTCTGACACCTTTCCCCTCCCTCTGGCCCCCATAATTTTCTGCAGTCACCTTAAATTTATGCTGCTTCGTATTGGCCATTTCTGTTGTGGGGGTGGGGGTGGGAGAAAGTCTCTGGCTGTCCACTCGATCTGCCTCTTGTACGTCTCAAAAAAGTCACCTCTCATCCTCTTTCACTCCAAAGAGAAAAGACCTAGCTTGCTTTATCTATCCTCTGCTCTCTAATCCAGGCAGCATCCTGGTAAATCTCCTCTGCACACACACTAAAGCTTCCACCACCTTATATTGAGGTGACCAGAACTGAACATAATATACCAAGCATTGTCTAACCAGAGTTTTAGAGCTGCAACATTACCTCACAGCTCTTGAATTCCCAGTACATCTGTCCAGCATGATTTCCCTTTCAAGAATAAGTGCTGACATGGTCCCTTCCTGTCACTTCTTTTCCGAGTGTCCAGCTGTTAAATCTTTCAAATTTGACTCTAGCATTTTCCTTGCTGCTGATGCCATGATTCTTTGTTCAAACCCATCTTGGCTTCCTCCTTTTAAAAGCTATTTGTAAAAATCAGTAGTTATTCTAATTGGAAGCTCCTCTGTAGTTCTCTGAAAGCCCTGGTCCAATCTTTGGGCATTTGTAATGCATTCTTATATTTGTAGGATCACAAAGTCCCTCAACTATGTTTCATCGGTCCATGGGCTTTCTTGAGTATTTAATATCCTATGCTTCATGGCATCATTAGGCAAAAGAAAATGCTGTAAATATTTGGCAGACACTCAAATCTGCAGGGAGGGGTTTCATCAGAGCTCGGGCACATTTGAAATTGATGTGTACAAGGTATTAGGACAGGTGGGGGTCAATAGAGCAGCTTGGAGAAGAGGGAGATCTTGGGGCTTCTAGACCCCGTATACCCTTCTATACACTGAAGTATGGCTTCTCTGCTTGGGCTGACAAAGTTGGTGATGATTGAGCTGCCAGAAACGGAGCAGTGTAGAGTTTCCCAGGCCGTTAATTTGTGCCAAAAGTTTAATTTTTTTTAAATTATGCTGTGACGCCCAATATAGACCAGGGGACTGCATCGGTGAGCACCTTCACTCAGTCTGTATTCCCTGGTGGCCACCCATTTCAGTTTGACTTCCCATTCCCAATCTGACATGTCTGTCCGCAGCCCCCTCTGCCAATTGACCTCATGACCCACACATCTTTGCAATGTGGGAGGAAAGCAGAGCACCTGGAGCAAGCACATGTGGTCACAGGGAGAACATACAAACTCCTTACAGACAGCGGTGAGAATTGAACCCACGCTGCTAGGACTGTGATAGTGTCAGGCGAACCACTACACTGTGCCACAGTTGATAGAAATCAGACTAGAAAGTCCTGCTGGTAGTTTTAACACAGCCAGTTCCTTCCCAAGTGGTATTGGTTTACTGGCACTGAACAAGCTACCTAACAACTATTCTGCATGTATTACTCCTGACTTTGTTTTGTTAAAGAGACATTGTTTGATCTGATCAAGTGTACGCTACTCCAAGTAGCTACACTCCCTCTGCCGCAATAGGTGCGATTTCCTGGTGGTCACCTTTTTTAATTCTACTTCCCATTCCAACATGTCATTCCATGGCCGCCTCTACTGCCATGATGAAGCCACTCAGGTTGGAGGAGTATTCTGTCTGGGTAACCTCCAACCCGACGTGTGAATGTCAATTTCTCTAATGTCCAGTAATTCCACCTGACTCCCCTCTTACCCCTCTTCCCATCTGCCCTTCCCTCTCTCCCATGGTCCACTCTCCTGCCTTGTCAGATTCCAGCTTCTTCAGCATTTTACCTCTTCCACCCTACTCACCTATCTTCCCCCTCACACGGCCTCACCTATCACCACCCAGCTTCTCATTCAATTTCCTCTTCCCCACCCTACCCACCTATCTTCCCCCTCACACGGCCTCACCTATCACCACCCAGCTTCTCATTCAATTTCCTCTTCCCCACCCTACCCACCTATCTTCCCCCTCACACGGCCTCACCTATCACCACCCAGCTTCTCATTCAATTTCCTCTTCCCCACCCTACCCACCTATCTTCCCCCTCACACGGCCTCACCCATCACCATCCAGCTTGTACTGCTCCTCCTCCTTCACCCTCACCTTCTTATTGTGGCTCCTTTCCCCCTTCCTTTCTAGTCCCGATTAAAGGGATGCGGCACGATATAACCATATAACAATTACAGCACGGAAACAGGCCATCTCGGCCCTTCTAGTCTGTGCCGATATGTCGACTGTTTATTCCCTTCCATGGTCGCTGCCTGACCTGCTGAGTTCCCGCATTTTGTGTGCGTTTGGCTCAATTACACCTTGGGTTTGGGGTCGAGTGCCTCAGGGCTGGGGTTTTCCTACTAACCCAGCTGGTCTGGTGCCTGCTTGCTGCTTCCATTGCAGGGAGGAGAGGGTGTGCTCCGGTTTGACATTGTTCTTTTATTTGCAACTCAGCTTTCCATGACTGTTTTCTGAGGTCCACAAGCGCCCAGAGGCTCTCCGGGCACTCTTACTTAAGCT
The DNA here is from genome assembly GCF_030028105.1 of Mobula birostris. NCBI lineage: Eukaryota > Metazoa > Chordata > Chondrichthyes > Myliobatiformes > Myliobatidae > Mobula > Mobula birostris. The sequence continues at coordinate 223,460,431 of NC_092372.1, read as the reverse complement.
CATCACCCCGACTTGGGCATAGGACGCCGACAGTAGCTCACCAGAGTCCTCTGTCCTGGGCTAGTCTTTTACATTGTCTCCAGTGTAGCCTATTGTCTTGGTGTACCTTTCCCCTCCCAGGGATGAGGTCTTTGGAGCTTCTGTTGGTGTTTCTGTAGCTCTGTGTTGTTACAGGATGGAGTTGCTAACCACATGCCCAACCCTCCTCCTCTCGCATCCGGGCTTGGGACTGTAAATGTCAGAGTTCCCTGAACACACTGCTGCAGAGAAATCTCTGCTGTGCGGTTCACACGAGGTCCTGGGCCCATCGGTCCACAGGCCACCCCCTCTTGTGGCCATTCATTCAAACCCTCAGTCTGTATTGTTGCTGTCATTTGACTGGAGATCACGCATTTGACCGAATTCTTTCTCCACTACCTAGGAGAACGGAGCGAGTAACATCCTTCGGGACATTGCCAGAGCCAGGGAGAATATCCAGAAGTCACTGGCCGGAGTGAGTACCTGCTCCTCTTAGCTGGCCGCAGACTTGAGGTGCCCCATTTAATTCCACACAGACCCTTTCCAAGACAAGTCTCTTCAAACCTTTCATAACCTCTGGGCCGATCGGTAACACTCCAGTTGTGTTCACACCACGTTCTGTTTTAAAATGTCTACACAACATTTAGAGCAGATGTCCTCGGGTGTACCTCTGGATTGGTTTTCCTTTGTTTAAGAAGGGCTTCAAAGATTAAGCCAGAAAACTACAGGCTGGTAAGCCTAGCATCAGTGGTGGTTGGGATTCTGAAAGGCACGATTTAGCTGTATTTGCAAAGTTAAAGATGAAAGCTACAGCACAGAAACAGGCCCTTCAGCGCATCTAGTCCGTGCCAAACTGTTATTTTGCTTTGTTCCATCAACCTGCACCCAGACCTTGGCCCTCCAGATCCCTGCCGTCTATGTACCTGTCCAAATTTCTCTTGAAATTCACAATCAAATCCACATCTATCACTTCCACTGGCAGCTCGTTTCACACTCTCGCCACTTCCTGAATGAAGAAGTTGCCCCTCATATTCCCCTTAAAGTTTTAGAACCTTGACCCATGACTTCTAGTTCTAGTCTCACCCAACCTCAGTGGAAAAAGCCTGCTTGCATCTACACTATCTGTACTGCTCATAATTGTATATACCACTATCAAATCTCCCCTCATTCTCCTACGCTGTAGTGAATAAAGTCCTAACTAGTTGAACCTTTCCCTATAACTCAGGTCCTGACAACATCCTTGTGATAATTAAGAATGTATATATTAAGTAGTATAGGTAGTGCAAAAAGAGAGAGAACAAAATAAAATAGTGAGGTAGTGTACATGGGTTCATTGTCCATTCAGGAACCTGATGTTGTTCCTAAAATGTTGGGTATGTGTCTTCACGCTCCTTCATCGCCGCCTTGATGGTTGCAATGAGAAGAAAGAATGCCCTGGGTGATGTGGGGGTGGGAGGTCCTTTTTGATGGATGCTGCCTTTTGAGACATTGTCTTTAGGAGACAGTGAGTTTGCCTTCGTCAGAGGTTAGAGGTGTTGTGTAGCCAGGATCGGTGAGGGGCACCTGTTGTTGTCACATATGTTCATAATTTAGAAGAGAAGGCATTTGGCATGTTTAGTAAGCTTGCAGATGACACCAAAATTGGTGTGTGGTCAGCCATGAAGAAAGTTGTCTGCAGTCACAGGGTCCAGATCAGCGGTTCCTAACATGGACCCCTCCGTTAATGGTAAGAAAGGTTGGGAACCCCTGGTTTAGATCAGTGAGAAACTGGGCAAGAGATTGGCAGATGGGACAAATGTACTATGAGGATAGGTTGAGTGAGCTATGGCTTTTCTCTGTAGAACAAGGGAGAATGAGAGGAGACGACTGAGGCATACAGATGATAGAGACATTGATCGGGTGGAAATGGCTAATATAAGGGGGCAGAATTTAAGGGTGGTTGAAGGAAATTACGGGGGGTGTGAAAGGGGAAACACTCTGCCAGGGGTGATGGTAGAGGTAGATACACAAGGAATGTTTTAGAAACTTGTTTGGATGATAATAAAATGGAGCGTTATGGGGAGGGAAATGTTAGATTGAGAGCATAGAGAAGGTTAAAAGGTTGACACAACATTGTGGGCCCAAGGTCTGCGCTGTGCTGTGCTGTTCTAAGTGCAAAGTGTTGCATTTTGGTCAGTTAAACCAGAGGCGGGCGTACAAAATGCATGAAAGAGCCCTGGCGAGGGGGTAACAGAGGCACCTTGAGGTGCAAGTACAAAGTTTCCTGAACGTGGCCACACAGGTAGACAGGGTGGAGAGGAAGGCATATGGTTTGCTTGCCTTCCTCGTTCGGGGCACAGAGTGCACGAGTCAGAATTTGGGGTTACAATTGTACAAAACGTTAGCGAGGCTGCACATGGAATATTCTGTGCAGTTCTGGTTTTCATGTTGCAGGAAAGATAATTTTCAAAGTAAATTTATGATTAAAGTGCATATACAAATGTTTGTATATCACCATATACAACCCTGAAGTTAATTTTCTTGCGGGTGTTCACAGTGAATACGAGAAACACAATAGAATCAATGAAAGATCGCACCTGACAGGACGGACAGACAACAAATTGTGCAAATGTTATGGTTATTATTCTATAGATTTATTGAGTATGCCCACAAGAAAATGAACCTCAAGGATGTATATGGTGACATTTATGTACTATCATAAATTTACTTTGAACTTTTAACCAGAAAGAAAAACAAATATTAAATATATTATTGCTGAAATGATAATGAATAAATATTGCTGAAAAGATTCACAGGGATGTTGCCTGTGTTGGAGTGCTTGAGTTACAAGGAGAGACTAGAGGAGCTTTCTCAGGAGTGTTGGAGGCTGAGAGGTGATGTGAGAGAGGTATATAAAATACGGTCAGTGTATGTTTCCCATGGTAGAGGGCATAGGTTTCGAAGGGAAGTATATTTAAACGTGTTCTGACTATAAAATTCTTCACACTAAGGTCAATTTGCATCTGATGGCTGCCAGAGGATGTGGTGGAGGCAGGGACAGTAACATTTAACAAGCTTCTGAATGAGCAGGTCATAGATTAATGCGGACAAGTGGGGTTAGTAGGCACGGTGGTTGGCATAGAAACACTGGGCCTCTCCTACTCTGTGCTTAATGACAAGTTGAGACTTAAACTAATCTGGCAAGAATCTAACCAAGTTCAGTGTTCGGTGATTCCTTTTAATATACAGTATGCAACCTGAGATTCTTACTCTTCACAGACATCCACGAAACAGAAAGAAACCCCAAAGATTGAATGACAGAAAAACATTAGAACCCCAAAGCCCCGCCCACGCACAAGGAGCAGCAAAAGCATCAATCTTCCTTCTCCTCCCCCACCAACCCCCATCACCCATTTGCTCCAACAAAAGCAGCAAACCATGATCTAGAATCCAACAAAAACTACTGTCCATCCCAACACTTCGACATCTCAGACAGGCTTTCTCCCTCACTAGTGATGGAGAGAAAGACAGATGCATTTTCAATATAATGGGGAAAAACTAAAAAGGCAACACCAATTCTAGAAAATAAAAGCAGAACTTGCTTTTGTCTAATCACGTACTCTACAGTATACATTGAAATGCATTTATTAGTATTAACAACCATCACACCTGAAGGATGTGCTGGGGCAGCATGCAGGTGTCACTATAAATAGCATGCCCATAATGTTGGTGCTGGAATGTGTGGTGACTTTTGCGGGCTGCCCTCAGCACAGCCTATTAAAATAGTGGTGTATAGAAGACTTTTCGGCCTATTCTGCACGTACTACAGGAGATTTAATCAGTCTCCCCACATCTGGTATTAAACTTCGTATGCTACTTTTAAAGCTTTTGACTTTACTCTATCTCGCCTTAGCCTTCTCTTTCCCCCAGCGTAGAAATTGGGTGCATGATCTGACACCTGGAACGCCTGTTACTGAAATCCATGCCGTAGAAATTTGTGGTCCCCAGTCAGATGATGGGGGGGACCCATGCCCAGTGCGTTTCGGCATTTTGATAAGTAGATTCTGCCCTAGCTGACCTGATTCGTGCCGATAGGGTGCAGGGCAAAGAGAGGTGTTCCACTTCCATCAACATCAGTTGCCCCTGTATATCGAGTGTAGAAGATTAGCCAGCCAGCCATGGGAGGCAGTGCACCATAGAACCTTGGAAATCCCTGCATAGGAAGAGGCCACTCCACCCCATGAGCTAATAAAGCTGTTCAGACTAACTCCACCTCCAGCTCTTGCCTGCAGCCCTGCGTGGGTGCTGTTACCAATATTGTTATGTTTGTGGTATTGGGAAGCCGGGTGTCAGTGAATAACACACACGAGAGACAGAGCTGAGAAACAAACAAGTAGCTGTTTATTTTGCTTGTCGTCTGCCCAGGAGGCCCTCTCACATTTCATTCAGTACATAACTCACAAGGAAACTTGGCTCCAACCCACGAGGGTCAAAATGTACATGAATACCTAATGGATATCCCTGCCTTCGGACTTTGTGAAGTCCGGAATCTCTGACAGGAGACAAAACTATATCAAAATGCTTTTTGATGGATAGATTATGCCCTAATAAACCTGAATCTTGCATGGGTGCTCATCCAAGTACAGTAGAGCCGATGAGGGCTTTTGCCCCCACCACGCTTTTAGACTGTGGGTTCCCAACCATGATCCCTCCCCCATTAGTCTTTATATCGACTATATAAAATCGATGTCCAGTTCTGTAAAATGGACTCTAGCCATGGCCTGCTAATGCCTGCTCCTGAATCTTGGCTAGTTTAAAAAAGTCATTGTTTATTTGAGATCATTGAACATGGACAGTAATGAGGTTCCATGGGCTGTTTCTCTTGTTTTTTAACCCCTCGCTTCCCCCTCTGGTACTAAATCACACGCTACAAACTGGCGGTTGACTCTATTGGCGTTTGTGCTGGTGGGTTCCAACCGAGCATCACCTTCACCACTGATGGCCGTAACGCGTAGCAGAATTAACCATCGTGTCTTCTCCACCCTTCCATCATGGCTGATTTATTATCCCTCTCAACCCCATTCTGCTTTCTCCCAGTAACCTTTGACACCCATACTAATTAACCTCTGCTTTAAATACACCCGATGACTTGTCTTCCACAGCCACCTGTGGCAATGAATTCCACAGATTCACCATCCTCTGGCTAAAGAAATTCCTCATCTCTGTTTTAAAGGGAGGTCTTTGTATTCTGAGGCTGTTCCCTCTGGTCCTAGACTCCCCCACTACAGGAAACGTCCTCTCCTCATCCACTCTATCTGGGCCTTTCAATATTTGATAGGTTTCAGTGAGATTCCCCCTCCCCCTCGTTCATTTAAATGCCAACAAGAGAGTACAGGCTTAGAGTCATCAGATGCACCTCGTATATTAACCCTTTCATTCCCACAGTCATTGTCATGACCCCCTCCAATGCTAGTACGTCCTTTCTCAGATAGGGCATCCAAAGCTGCTCACGATACTCCACGTGGCAACGTGAAGCCACTTTTCCCACCAGCTCTTCAGTCTGCCCGCAGCCAGGAATGTGGCTGAAACATTTGGGCAGTAATTGCTGTGTGTCTCCCCCAGCACCATTCACCTCCAGCTGGGTTTCAGCAGCACCACTACTCCATTAGCAAAACAGAAAGCAGCATAACTGATAGTGCTGACACAGAGGAAGCAGGAGTCTGCCATCTGGCCCATCGAACCAGCTCTGCCATTCAGTAAGATCATGGCTATCTGGCCGTGGACTCAGCTCCATCTCCCTGCCTTTCCCCCTTAACCTTAATTCACCTGCTGTGCAAACATTTATCTGACTTTGTCTTGAATATATTTAATGAGGTAGCCCCATGAAGCAGAGAATCCCCCTGATTCACTACTCTCTGGGAAAAGCAGTTCCGTTTCATCTCTGTCCTAAATCCATTCACCCAAATCTTATTTTATTTAGAGATACGGCATGGAATGGGCCCTTTCAGCAACCCCTGATTTAATCCTAACACAGGACAATTTATAATGACAAATTGCTAACCGGTATGCTCTGTACTGTGGGAGGAAATGAGAAACCCCTTGCATTCTGCGGACAGACTCCTTACAGATGCTGTTGGAATTGAACTCCGATCTCTGACACCCCAAGCTGTTACAGCGTCGTACTCACCATTATGCTACCGTGGCGCATCTGTCGTGCGGCTATGTCCCTTAGCTCTTGTCTCACATATCAGTGGAAACAACCTTTCTGCTTCAATCTTGTCCATCCCTTTCATAATATTATGTTTCTGTAAGATCCCCTCTCATTCTTCTGAATTCCAAGTGAGTATAGCCCCAGGCGACTCACTGCACGTATTCAGGATTAACCTGGTGAACCACATCTGCACTGTCTCCAAAGCCAGTATATCTTTCCTCAAGGAGATCAGTACTCTAGCTGCAGCCTCACCACTACCCTTACAGTCATATACATTATGGTACTCTTAGTCCTTCTGATCCAAATCAGTGGGGATAGGTTTTCTAATTGGCATTAATATTTGCCATTTTACACTGTTTTTAAGCCAAGGGTTCCCAATCTGGGGTCCACGGACCCCTCAATTAATGGTAGGGGTCCATGGCATAAAAAAAGGGTTGGGAGCCTCTGGCGTAGGTTGAAGTTGTGTACCATAGGTTTAATGGGACCCAGGAACAAATCTGCCAGAGCAGGGTATGATAGAGGATTAGTTTTTGAATGCCTGCACATTCATGGCAACCCTTCTACAAGGAGGCACATTTCATCTCCACAGGCTATTGATTGAGGAGATAACCAGGTCTGATAGCTTGTCCTTGTGCATGTATACATGGAGGCTAAGACCATAAGACATAGGATCAGCATTTAGTCATTCAGCCCATCGAGTCAGCCATGCCATCCCACCATGGCTGATCCATCATCCCTCTCAATCCCATTCTGCTGCCTTCTCCCTGTAACCTTTGACACCCATACTAATCAAGAACTTTTCAACCACTGCTTTAGACAGTGACTTGGCTTCTACAGCAGTCTGTGGCAATGAATTCCACAGATTCACCACCATCTGGCTAAGGAAATTCCCTTTTCATCTCTGTTCCACAGTGAAGTCTTTCCATTCTGAGGCTGTGCCCTCTGGTCCTAGACTCCCTCACTAGAGAAGACTTCTCTATGCCCATTCTATCCAGGCTTGGTCCCCTCATCCAAATCATCATGCCGGAACAGCTGGTGCTCCAGGACCAATCCCTCTGACAAAGCCATTAATCACAGTCTACCAACCCAAAAATCTCTATACTAAACTAGTTTCATTTTGTGCTGCACCTTCTCAAAGGCCGTCTGAACTTCCAAAACCATGTGCAGCCAGTTACAACCCTAAACAAAACTTTTGCAGGTTTCCCAAATGCTGTCTTGAACCTCCTGGGTTCAGTGCTGCATTTTATTCTAGTAAAGGTGATCTAATCTATGGTTAGATTTCCTGATAGGTCAAAGCTCGTGACGGAGCACCGAACAACCTCCCCATGTCAACACGTAATCTGCTGGAAGTGCAGCATCTGTGAGAGGAAAGAAAATGCTGATGTTCTGGGTCAAACCCCTGTGTCAGAACCTCCAACAGATTGTGCAGTGCTCCATATTCCACCATCTGCAATCTTGCAAGCCTCTGACCTCCCCTCGTCCTTTCCCAGCACATGATGGGGGGGAGGGGGGGGTCTGACAGTATATAAAGAGTCTCTTCTGCTCTTTGTCAAACAGCACCAGGAGTCTGTCCAGAAATCAAGAACGGGGTAATTGTTCTGAAAGGATGGCTCTGTCTTGAATGGGAATATTGTTTGAATATGTGGACTGCAGCCTCAGTGAGGTAGCATTTTAAAGCATCTTGAAGTGGTGGGACCTAAACGTGCCCTTCTCAGGTCCACCAATAACTGAGGTATCTGTTAGGGAGAACATTTGTATTATATTTTAAAATCAAATAGTGGTACTCATTTAAGTGAGACTGATTCCTTCTTGTCCATTAAGAATCGGGTCACTGAATTGGCTGTAGGAGGGTGGTTTGTGTTGCAATTAACTGGGCAGTGTTGCCTGACGTATGAGCAAATCCATGAGAGTGTTACGGGAGAGATCATAATCCACTGAGGCTGCTTTTGTCAGTGCAAGTATGCTTTGTTATCAGATGTGTCAGTGGCTTTCTGTCATGCCAGAGAGCAGCTGGTACTTGTGGAGCATTGTGACTATCACATCCCATAACCTCCAACCCTCCATGTATTTCCACAAGCAGATCTCGTCTGTCTGCGAGGCTGGCAGAAATCCCAAAGAAGCGGTCCGTGATAGCGTCGAGCCCGTCTCGAGCCATGTGAGGTTCCATGGCGATGGATAATGTTAGGTGGCATGCTGCTGTCCCCCACCCCACCCCACTGTGTCACTAATCTTTGTCACCCATGCTGTTCCCTTTTGGAGTGAACTCTGCTAACTCGTGCATTGTGTGCTCTGTTTGCAACTTCTAACATACCATGGCACTTCAAGATTCAAGATTGCCGGGACTGGAGGAGCCAAGTTAAAGGGGTAGATTGAATAGGTCAGAACTTCATTCCCTGGAATGTAGAAGATTGAGGGGAGACTTGATAGAGGCATGCAAAACTAGGAATGGTATAGATAGGGTTAAATGCAAGCCTTTTTTTCCACTGCGGCTGGGTGAGACTGCAATTAGGTGGGTGAAAGGTGAAAAGCTTAAGGGAAACATGAGGGGAAACTTCTTCCCTCAGACGGTGGTGAGGGTGTGGAATGAGCTGCCAGCACAAGTGGTGCATGTGAACTTGATTTCAACATTTAAGAGAAGTCTGGCTAGGTACATTGATGGTAGGGCCTCAAAGGATTGTAGTCCCGATGCAGGTCGATGGGAGTAGGCAGTTTAAATGGTTTGGCACATTAGATGGGTAGAAGAGCCTGTTTCTCAGCTGTACTATTCTATGACTCTATTGTTTAATGTGATTTTCTGTACACAAGTGGAAGAATGAAATAACTGATTCCCTGGATCCAATGCAGCACAGTAATAACACAAAAGATAAAGCACAATACATATAAATGCATAAGACAGCCTCTACGCACTGACTGTACGTCCATAAAGTGACACTAGACTTTGCATAAGGTGACTGACGGGAAGTAGTAAAGTAGTGGTGGAGTTGGTGAGTGGAGGTGTTGATCAGGCTCACTGCTTGGGGAAAGTAACCGTTCTGGAGTCTGGCTGTCCTGGCATTAATCATGTTCTAAAGATCTTGTCACTGGTTCTTTCTCTCTAGTTGCTGCAATCCATTCTCATACTGAGTGTGTGCGTGTGTACATTACTGGTCTCTTCACACATTAGAGTTGCATTTGGGTATTGGGATTCTGATCTAAGTGGCTGCATCTCCCCCAGTCTTGCTGTGTTACTCCGGAGCGGTGGTGCAAAATGTGATCATTCTTCACCTGTGTTATCTAACTGTATTGGCATGACTGTTGCAACAAATAACTGTAATGATTTATGTCCTCAAACTACTAAACCTGTGTTTTTATTTCCTGGCAAAGAATGTCTGTCTTGTTCCTCCTCAGAAAGTAAGTATGCTGATGCACTGTATGTCTGCTTTGGCACTTGATTCAACGTCACTCCCACCTCCATCTCTGCTTCTCATTTACAGAGTGTGGCTTCTCCCCCCCTCCCCCTGCTGCATGCAGAGAGCTGAGCCCAGCCGGCTGTGTGTTCTGCTGTCTACCACCCATAAGTACCGGTACCTATTGGTCTCCATTTTAAATGTACTCAATGACTTGGTCACCACAGTCACCTGTGGCAATGAATTCCACAGTTTCACCGTCCTCTAGGATTTCTCCTCATACCAGTTCTAAATAGATGTCCTTTTATTCTGAGCTGTGCTTTCTGGTCCTGGACTTTCCTACTTATTGGAAACATCCTCTCCACATCTACTCTATCCAGTCCTTTCAATATTTCAATAGGTTTCAGTGAGGTTCCCCCATCCCTATTCTTCTAAACTCCAGTGAGTGCAGGCTCAGACGCATCAAACACTCTTCGATGTAAATGCTTCCATTCCCAGAATCATTTTCATAAACCTCTGGACTCTCTCCAATGCCAGCACATCCTTTCTTGGATAAGGGGCCCAAAACTGCTTACGATACTCCCAAGTGTGGTCTGACCAATGCCTTCTAAAGCCTCAGTATTACATCCTTGGTTTTATATTCTACTCCTCTTGAAATGGATGCTAACATTGCATTTGCCTTCCTTACCATTGACTCGACCTGCCAGCCCCTTTGCAGCTCCAATTTCCAAATTTGATCCCCATTTAAAAAATAGTCCACATCTTTATTCTTCTACTGTAGTACATCACCATACACTTCTCATCACTGTATTCCATCTGGCATTTCTTTGTCCTTTGTCCATTCTCCTAATCTGTTCGAGTCCTTCTGCAGTGTGCTGCTGTCACCCGCCTTACCCCTCTGAACCAAAGTCAATGGAGAGCACTCTTTACAAAAAGTCTGTGGTGCCTGGAGGAGAGGAGAATGTGTGATTCAGTACTCAATGTCAGTTCCACATTTAGACTTGCTGGATTGTGCTGTTGAATCTTGTTCGGGGAGGGGTTGCATTGCATGCCTGCTTTCCCATTGGGTCAGACGTGACGGGCCAAGTGGTCATCACCAGTGTCGTAAAGCTTCCAGGCTAGTTCCCAGAATTGTACACGCGTGTTTTCTCAAGGTGTGAGCCGTGCCAATCAGACATCAATCCAAAGAAAAGATAAATAAAAAGGCTTAATTTGTCACATGTATGTATAGTGAAATGTGTCGTTTGCATCAAAGACCAACACAGTCCAAGATGTGCTGGGGGTAGCCCACAAATGTCGCCATACTTTCAAAGCCAGCATCGCATGCCCACAGCTCACTAACCGTAACCTGTTCACTTTTGGAGTGTGGGAGGGAAACTGGAGCACCTGGAAAAAACCCACGTGGTCACTGGGAGAACATAAACAGTGGTGGGAATTGAATCCTGATCTTACAGTGGGTGCTGCAGAGTAACCTGTTTTAATTTGTTGCCAAATAGTCCAGGAATTACTCATCTCTTCTAAAGGGACATCTCAATCCTGAAGCTGTGCGCTCTGGTCCTAGACTCCCCACTATTGGAAACGTCCATTCTGTCCAGGACTTGCAATAGAACATAGAACAGTACAGCACAGGAACAGGTCCTGTGGCCCACAATGTTGTGCCAAACCAGATAAATTAGTAATTCAATAGCCAACTAAACTATATGCATATCCTTCCATTTCTCTCACATTCATGTGCCTATCTAAACATTTTCTAAAAGTCTCTAATGTAGTCCAGAAGACTGAAACGTGACTATTCATTCATTTCCATTGGTGCTGCCTGACCTGAATTCCTCCAGCATTTTGTGTGTGTTGCTGTAATGTATCAGCCTCTGCCCCACCCCTGGCAGCACATTCCAGCCACCCACCACTGTGTAAAAGCACATGCCCCTCACACCCCTTTTCAAATTGCCCCCTTTTCACCTTAAATGCATACTCTCTGGTATTAGATATTTCATAGGTTTCTATCAGGTCTGCCTTGTTCTTCTAAATTCCAGTGGGTACAGACCCAGAGCCATCAAACGCTCCTCTGACCCGAATCTACTCCCTAATGTCCTTCTGCTTATGTTGTAGAGCTAATATCAACTGTTTCCCTTTGCAGAGCGCAATCCAGGGTGCGGATAATGAGCTGTGCTCCCGCGTCACCAGCTTGGAGAGGGAGAACCAGAACTTGCACAAGGGTAGGTGATGAGGGCAGGGAGGTGAGTTGTAACGGCTCTCACCTTAACAGAGAGAGAGAGAGAGAGTGGGAGAGGGACAGAGAGAGAGTGGGGGGAGTGGGAGCCATATTCAGCTTGAATTGATGTGACTTTTACCTTCGTCCGTGGGCAGGACATCGGGGAAAGCTCCCTCTTCACTCTGGATCCTTGACGTGGTTCGATTCAGATTCAATTATTAATCACATGCAGAGTGAAACGTGTTGTTTGCGTTATCAGCCAGCATAGCCTAAGAATGTGCTGGGGCAGCCCGCAAGTATCACTGCCCACTCTGGCGAAACATAGCGTGTCCACAATGGTCAGCAAGACAGCAGAAGCATCAATATCTGTGAGTGTGCAACTGCAGGTCCGAGGCCAAGGGTGTGTACGCGGGAGGAAAGGAAATTAATTTGCTATTTTTGTTTTGCATTGTTGCAACAAAATTGGTCCTCCGACTTCCAATCATGCAACATGTGGGATTTGACCTTTGAGCTAGGATCTTTGGTATCGACCTCAGGGTCAATGACGGGACTTTGATTTCTGACCTGCAAACTCCAGGACCTGTCTTTCTGTGCTGAATTGGAGACTTTAGCATTGAACTAACTGGCCTCTTCAGCCCATCAAGTCTGCACCGACTATCACACTCTCGTTTGTACATGATTTCCACCCTGACCCATCTTCACTTTCTCATCAGCTCTTCGCCCGCACTCCGAGGGGAATTTACAACAGCTCGTTAAAAAGATTATCTTTAGCATTATTTCTCACGTGTACATCAAAACATACAGTGAAATGCATCATTTGTATCAACGACCAGCGCAGACGGAGGATGAGCTGGGGCCAACACATTTAGAGATACAGTCAGAACAGGCCCTTCGGGCCCAATGACCCGAAATGCCCGGCAACCCACCTATTTAACACTGACCAAACCACAGGACAATTTACAATGACCAATTAACCTACTAACAGGTACGTCTTTGGGATGTGGAAGGAAACCCATTGCAGTTAACCCTATACGTCAACTGTCCATTCCCCTCCGTAGCTGCTGCCTGACCTGCTGAGTTCCTCCAAATTTCCAGCATCTGTAGAATCTCTTGTGCCTTGGTGAAATTCAGGCCTTGCCAGCACTGTGTATGCCCCGAGTAGCAGTTCCTCCCTGTAAGATTGTATTGTGCTCTGAAGTTGTTCTCTTGTTTCCTCCCCCTGGCTAGAGGTGGAAGAACTACGGTTAATGTTCTCGAAGTTGGAGCTGCGTCTTTCCACAATGGAGAAGTCCTTGACCAGCGCCAAACCCGTGGTGTTTGCACCAACCCAGCCCAGCAAGGTCAGCTCCCTGAAGGGAAGGAGTCATATAGCTTGTGGGGGAGGGGGGGGTGGCAAATGGGTACCAAGGAGGGAGCAAATGTGGGAGGGGACAGGAAGTTTCCATGAAGCAATGATCAGAGGTTGTGGTATTAATGTGAGTCAAAGTCAAAATAAGTTCAAAATCAAAGTAAATTTATTATCAGAATATGTAAATGCCGCCATTTACTACCCTGAAGTTCATTTACTTTGGACATTCACAGTAAACAATAGAATCAATGAAAAGCTACAACAAGCAAATACAAACAACCAATATGCAAAAAATAACAAATTGTGCAAATAGAAAAAGAGGGAAAAAGAACAAAATATGAATGACATGACGGATCTGAGTTGTAAAGTCCTTAAGAGCAAGTCGATCGGTTGTGGAATCAGTTCATTGTTGTGGTGAGAGAAGTTGAACTTCCTGAACCTGGTGGTGTGGGTCCTAAGGCTCCTGCATCTTAGTTGTCTCTGGGCAAGTGTGAAGCTGAGGGTTGGGATGTCTGCTTATCCTGGTTTTAATGGGTGAGGCTGTGATGCCCACCCTTTGCTGTCCTGTGGGGGGGCTATCTGGGCACTGGGAGAGGGGTTTGCTCACCCCAGTGCCTGCCCCTGTTAACCGTACTCTGACAACTCGTGCTTATTTCTTAATCACCCTGTGCACGAGGAGAACAGCGGAGCCCTTGGCGCCAGACTGTTCTGAATTTTGATCTAAGAAATGACATTATTATACAAAAACTTAACTCAAAGAACATCAGGTGCTACAGCATAGCACAGGCCCTTTAGCCCACAATCTTATGCTAACCATGTAACGTTCCCTCCATATTTTTATCATCTATGTGCCTATCTAAGAGCTTCTTAATTCCCTTTAATGAATCTGCCTCTACCACCACCCTGCAGGATGTTCCAGGCACCCACCTTGGGGGAAAATGTCTGATTGTTCATTCTATCTATGCCTCTTACCTTACACACCTCTATCAAGTCACCTCTCATCCTCTGACATCCCGTTTCACCCCGCCCCCCGTACTTCCTCCAATTGCCTGAAAATTATGCCCTCTCGTATTAGCCACCCTCCTTTGCTCCAAAGAGGAAATTCCTAGCCCGCCCAACCTACCCTTGTGAGAAATGCTCTCTTATTCGGGCAGCATAGTGGTCTCACTGGATACCGATATTGATCTCTTAAAAACTATGTGCACTTCTTGATCCCATCATTTGCATATTTAAGTGTCAATTATACATATTTCAAGTATAAATAACCAATTAAATCTGTGTTTATGGGGAATTAGTATAGTAACTACCCAATAGTGAGTGTGTGCCTTGCATCTGATTTACATCTTTATCTGCGTGGTGACGTTGAACAGAAAGGCTGTGCAAAGGAGAGTTTGGGTCTCGAGGGCCGTGCTCGGCCTGGGTCCGCACACCGTCTCTGTCAGCTCTTGCCTTGCTGCAGCTCCCTCACCCCCTCTAACGTGCATGTTCACCCTGCCCTCCTCTCTCAGCCCAGCACAAAGCAGCCAGAGGAAGACGATGACGACGACGACCTGGACCTCTTCGGCAGCAGTGACGAGGAGGACAGCGCGGAGAGTGAGCGGGTCCGGGAGGAGCGGCTCCGCCAGTACGCCGAGAAGAAATCCAAGAAGCCCGCCCTCATCGCCAAATCCTCCATCCTCCTGGATGTCAAACCTGTAAGATACCTTCCTTTCCCCCCCCCCCCCCCCATGGTCTGCCCCCTTTGGAGAATTTTATTTAGAGTTAGAGGTACAGCATGGAACAGGTCCTGAGGCACCGCCCCGCAACCCACTGATATCACCCTGGCCTAATCACAGGACAGTTTACAATGACAATTACCCTACTAACCACTACGTCTGTGAACTGTGGGAGGAGACCGACCGCAGCGCAGCGCCCAGAGGAAACTCGCCCACTCTCGGGGAAGATGTGCAAACTCCTTCCAGGCACTGTTGAAATTGATCTCCAAACAGACGCCCTGAGCTACATTAGCATTGCGCTAACAGCTAGGCCACCATGGCGCCCGGTTTTCCTCATTTTGTCCTTGCTCTGTAACCCTGCTAGCAGTCCTCTTGAAGGTCAGGGACATAGTCATCTTTTCCTGCTGGATCCCAGAATGAGGAATGGTGGGAGGAAAGGCCCTTATTCAGACTCCTCCTCCCTACTCCCTATAGTGGGGGAGTGAAGACATGAGAGCACTACCTCAGAATAGAGGGACATCGATTTAGAACTGAAATGAGGAAGAATCTCTTCAGCTGGAGGGTGGTAAATCTATGGCATTCATTGCCATGGATGACTGTAGAGACCATATAATGTATACTTAAAGTGAAGGTTGATAGGTCAGGGTGTCAAAGGTTACGGGGAGAAGGCAGGAGAATGGGGTTGAGAGGGATGATACAGTGGAGCACACTCAGTGGGCCAAATTGTCTAATTCTTCTCCTTTGTCTTCTGGTCTTACTCCACCTGTGTGGAACTGGAGACATGGGAGATATCACTGAATGCACCTTCTGCCCTGGTGTGTGGCACTTTTATTCTTGCTAACCAGGGTGGGGGGGAGGAGCAGGTACAGGCGCTCAAAACAGGCCATCATTGGAACCGTTGGCAACAATTATATTTGGGCCAGGACTCGGGGCGAGGCTGCAGGTTGGTAGGTGTAAGACGTGGGGCTGTGTGTGAAGCCGGTGCCTGTAACGTGTGCCCTGTCTCTGTCAGTGGGACGACGAGACGGACATGGCGAAGCTGGAGGAGTGTGTGCGCACAGTGCAGATGGACGGCCTGGTGTGGGGGGCCTCCAAGCTGGTCGCCGTCGGCTACGGCATCAAGAAGCTCCAGATCCAGTGCGTGGTGGAGGACGACAAGGTCGGCACCGACGAGCTGGAGGAACAGATCATCAAGTTTGAGGATTATGTGAGTGTTCATCATCATCTCATGTTCTCAATATTCTCTGCTTATCTATTTCATTTCTTTTTGTATTTGCAGTTTGTTGTCTTTGCACACTGGTCGTCTGCCCTGTTGGTGGTGTGACCTTTCATTGATTCTGTTGTGGTTATTGGATTTATTGAGTATGCCTGCAAGAAAAGGAGTCTCAGGATTGTATATGCTGACATATAAATACTTTGAACTTTGAGGTTCCCTCTTGCTGAAGCCTCGAGTATTGAGGGCGTAGGGTGTCCTCTGGCTGAATATCTAACACTAGGAGACGAATCGGGGTAAGGGGTCAGTCCTAATGGGTTTCCTTGCCATCGCATCCACAGAACATGGAAAATAGGAGCGAGGAGGCCACCTTGCTGCCCTGCCTTCTGAGAGGATTGTCGCTGATATGCTCCAGGCTTCTCAGCGTCCTCAATCCTTCAATCTGTCAGAAACTTGCTCATGGTTGAAAGAAAACAGAAGAGCTATTAGGGAGCAAAGCATCAGATTGATCTAGAGTAAGATTAAGATTTACGATTAGCTTAACTTGTGACCAACACTGTTTATCAGGGACCATCACAGTTGGAGGACATGTTGGGGGCAGCCGGCAAGTAACCCTAATCTGTATACCTTTGGGATGTGGGGGGAGCCAGGGCCCCCAAATGAATCCCAGGTGGTCATGGGCTGTCCGTACAAAGTCCACACACAGTGGCGGGAATTAAGTCCTGATCACTGGCGCTGTAAAGTATCAAAGTAGCTGCTACGCCACCTTGCCACCCTGAAAAGTTTCAGACGAAGAGCCCGCGCTCTTCTACGTTCTACTTCCACTTTAAGTACATTCCAGGGATTCGCCACCCTCTTTGAAAAGAAATGTCCTACACGGCCTGGGTTTCCATGACTGGCCCTTTGGGCCATCTCTTGTCTGGTGGGTTAGAACAGACTTCTGGTAGTTTCACCACCGTACTTCGCATGGAGCCATTTGGCCCATTTAGTCCGTGCCGGCCTGTACATCTCTATGCACACAGAACACCTTCAAACCCCTCCCGTCCGTGTACCTTTCCAAACCTCTCTTCAGTGTGATAACTGAACCCATAAACAGCCCGTGGTATTACAGAAAGATTCCAGCATGGATTAAAGCAGTAGCTGATTGGCAGGAGGCAAAGAGTGGGAATAAAGGGAGCCTTTGTTGGCTGGCTGCCAGTGTCTAGTGGTGTTCCACAGGAGTCTGTGTTGGGACTGATTCTTTTTACAATATACATCAATGATTTGGATGATGGAATTGATACCTTTGCAAAATTTGCAGACAGTATGAAGGTAGGTGGAGGGGCAGAAGGACTTAGATTAGGAGAATGGGCAAAGAAATAGCAGATGGAATACAGTGTGAGGAAGTGTATGATCATGTACTTTGTAGAAGAAATGAAAGGGTTAGCTATTTTCTAAATGAAGAGAAAATACAAAAAACAGGGACTTGGGAGATTAATTTGCAGCTTGAGTCTGTGGTGAGGAAGGCAAATGCAATGTTAGCGTTCATTTCAAGAGGACTAGAATATAAAAACAAGGATGTAATGTTGAGAATTTATAAGGGACTGGTGAGGCCTCACTTGTAGTATTGTGAGCAGATTTGGGCCCCTTATCCTAGAAAGGATGTGCTGAAACTGGAGAGGGTTCAAAAGAGGTTCACGAATATGATTCCAGGATTAAATAGCTCATTTGATGGCTCTGGGCCTGTATTCGCTAGAATTCAGAAGAATGAGGGGTGACCTCATTGAAACCTATTGAATGATGAAAGGCCTCGATAGAGTGGATGTGGGGAGGATGTTTCCAATGGTGGGAGAGTCTAAGACCAGAGGATACAGCCTCAAAACAGAGGGCCGTCCTTTTAGAAGGGAGATGAGGATGAATTTCTTTAGCCAGGGAGTGGTGAATCTGTGAAATTCCTTGCCTCAGGCAGCTGTGGAGACCAAGTCTTTATGTATATTTAAGGCAGAGGTTGATCGGGGCATGAAGGGATATGGGGAGAAGTCAGGAGATTGGGGCTGAGAGGAAAATTGGATCAGCCATGATGAAATAGCAGAGCAGACTCAAAGGACCAAATGGCCTAATTCTGCTCCTAGATCTTACCTTGTGGTATCTACTACTTCTGGCAGCTTGTTCCACACTCACATCACCTTCTGAATGACGAATTTCCCCCTCAGATTCCCCTTAAGTATTTCACCATTCACTCATAGAAACATAGAAAATAGGTGCAGGAGTAGGCCATTCGGCCCTTCGAGCCTGCACCGCCATTTATTACGATCATGGCTGATCATCCAACTCAGAACACCACCCCAGCCTTCCCTCCATACCCCCTGACCCCTGTAGCCACAAGGGCCACATCTAACTCCCTCTTAAATATAGCCAATGAACTGGCCTCAACTGTTTCCTGTGGCAGAGAATTCCACAGATTCACCACTCTCTGTGTGAAGAAGTTTTTCCTAATCTCAGTCCTAAAAGGCTTCCCCTCTATCCTCAAACTGTGACCCCTTGTTCTGGACTTCCCCAACATCGGGAGCAATCTTCCTGCATCTAGCCTGTCCAATCCCTTTAGGATCTTATACGTTTCAATCAGATCCCCCCTCAATCTTCTAAATTCCAACGAGTACAAGCCCAGTTCATCCATTCTTTCTTCATATGAAAGTCCTGCCATCCCAGGAATCAATCTGGTGAACCTTCTCTGTACTCCCTCTATGGCAAGGATGTCTTTCCTCAGATTAGGGGACCAAAACTGCACACAATACTCCAGGTGCGGTCTCACCAAGGCCTTGTACAACTGCAGTAGTACCTCCCTGCTCCTGTACTCAAATTCTCTCGCTATAAATGCCAGCATACCATTCGCCTTTTTCACCGCCTGCTGTACCTGCATGCCCACTTTCAATGACTGGTGTATAATGACACCCAGGTCACGTTGCACCTCCCCTTTTCCTAATCGGTCACCATTCAGATAATAATCTGTTTTCCTAGTTTTGCCACCAAAGTGGATAACTTCACATTTATCCACATTAAATTGCATCTGCCATGAATTTGCTCACTCACCCAACCTATCCAAGTCACCCTGCATCCTCTTAGCATCCTCCTCACAGCTAACACTGCCACCCAGCTTCGTGTCATCCGCAAACTTGGAGATGCTGCATTTAATTCCCTCATCCAAGTCATTAATATATATTGTAAACAACTGGGGTCCCAGCACTGAGCCTTGCGGTACCCCACTAGTCACCGCCTGCCATTCTGAAAAGGTCCCGTTTATTCCCACTCTTTGCTTCCTGTCTGCTAACCAACTCTCCACCCACACCAATACCTTACCCCCAATACCGTGTGCTTTAAGTTTGCACACTAATCTCCTGTGTGGGACCTTGTCAAAAGCCTTCTGAAAATCCAAATATACCACATCCACTGGTTCTCCCCTATCCACTCTACTAGTTCTGACTCCAGCAGTTTCCCCACCACTGACGTTAGGCTAACCGGTCTATAATTCCCCGGTTTCTCTCTCCCTCCTTTTTTAAAAAGTGGAGTTACATTAGCCACCCTCCAATCCTCAGGAACTAGTCCAGAATCTAACGAGTTTTGAAAAATTATCACTAATGCATCCACTATTTCTTGGGCTACTTCCTTAAGCACCCTGGGATGCAGACCATCTGGCCCTGGGGATTTATCTGCCTTCAATCCCTTCAATTTACCTAACACCACTTCCCTACTAACATGTATTTCGCTCAGTTCCTCCATCTCACTGGACCCTCTGTCCCCTACTATTTCTGGAAGATTATTTATGTCCTCCTTAGTGAAGACAGAACCAAAGTAATTATTCAATTGGTCTGCCGTGTCCTTGCTCCCCATAATCAACTCACCTGTTTCTGCCTGCAGGGGACCTACATTTGTCTTTACCAATCTTTTCCTTTTTACATATCTATAAAAGCTTTTACAGTTCGTTTTTATATTGCCTGCCAGTTTCCTCTCATGATCTTTTTTCCCCTTCCTAATTAAGCCCTTTGTCCTCCTCTGCTGAACTCTGAATTTCTCCCAGTCCTCAGGTGAGCCACTTTCTCTGGCTAATTTGTATGCTGCTTCTTTGGAATTGATACTATCCCTAATTTCTCTTGTCAGCCACGGGTGCACTACCTTCCTTGATTTATTCTTTTGCCAAACAGGGATGAACGTTTGTTGCAGTTCATCCATGCAACCTTTAAATGCTTGCCATTGCATATCCACTGTCAATCCTTTAAGTGTCATTTGCCAGTCTATCTTAGCTAATTCACGTCTCATACCTTCAAAGTTACCCCTCTTTAAGTTCAGAACCTTTGTTTCTGAATTAACTATGTCACTCTCCATCTTAATGAAGAATTCCACCATATTATGGTCACTCTTACCCAAGGGGCCTCTCACGACAAGATTGCTAATTAACCCTTCCTCATTGCTCAAAACCCAGTCCAGAATAGCCTGCTCTCTAGTCGGTTCCTCGACATGTTGGTTCAAAAAACCATCCCGCATACATTCCAAGAAATCCTCTTCCTCAGCACCCTTACCAATTTGGTTCACCCAATCTACATGTAGATTGAAGTCACCCATTATAACTGCTGTTCCTTTATTGCACACATTTCTAATTTCCTGTTTAATACCATCTCCGACCTCACTACTACTGTTAGGTGGCCTGTACACAACTCCCACCAGCGTCTTCTGCCCCTTAGTGTTACGCAGCTCTACCCGTATCGATTCCACATCTTCCCGGCTTATGTCCTTCCTTTCTATTGCGTTAATCTCTTCTTTAACTAGTAACGCCACCCCACCTCCCCTTCCTTCATGCCTATCCCTCCTGAATATTGAATATCCCTGAACGTTGAGCTCCCATCCCTGGTCACCCTGGAGCCATGTCTCTGTGATCCCAACTATATCATAATCATTAATAACAATCTGCACTTTCAATTCATCCACCTTATTACGAATGCTCCTTGCATTGACACACAAAGCCTTCAGGCGCTCTTTTACAACTCTCTTAGCCCTTATACAATTATGCTGAAAAGTGGCCCTTTTTAATGCTTGCCCTGGATTTGTCAGCCTGCCACTTTTACTTTTCTCCATAGTACTTTTTATTTCTACCCTCACTTTACACCCCTCTGCCTCTCTGCACTGGTTCCCATCCCCCTGTAGTGAACTAACCTCCTCACGCCTAGCCTCTTTAATTTGATTCCCACCCCCCAACCATTCTAGTTTAAAGTCACCTCAGTAGCCCCCGCTAATCTCCCTGCCAGGATATTGGTCCCCCTAGGATTCAAGTGCAACCCGTCCTTTTTGTACAGGTCACGCCTGCGCCAAAAGAGGCCCCAATGATCCAAAAACTTGAATCCCTGCCCCCTGCTCCAATCCCTCAGCCACGCATTTATCCTCCACCTCATCGCATTCCTACTGTCACTGTCGCGTGGCACAGGCAGTAATCCCGAGATTACTACCTTTGCGGTCCTTTTTCTCAACTCCCTTCCTAGCTCCCTATATTCTCCTTTCAGGACCTCATCCCTTTTCCTACCTATGTCATTGGTACCTATATGTACCACGACCTCTGGCTCCTCACCCTCCCACTTCAGGATATCTTGGACACGATCAGAAATATCCCGGACCCTGGCACCAGGGAGGCAAACTACCATCCGGGTCTCTGGACTGCGTCCACAGAATCGCCTATCTGACCCCCTTACTATCGAGTCCCCTATTACAACTGCCCTCCTCTTCCTTGCCCTACCCTTCTGAGCTACAGGGCCGGACTCTGTGCCGGAGGCACAGCCACTGTCGCTTCTCCCGGGAAAGCTGTCCCCCCTAACAGTACTCAAACAGGACTACCTGTTGTTAAGGGGCACAGCCACCGGGGTACTCCCTATTACCTGACCTTTCCCCTTCCCCCTCCTAACCGTGACCCACTTGTCTGCCTCCCGTGGTCCCGGCGTGACCACCTGCCTGCAGCTCCTCTCTATCACCTCCTCACTCTCCCTGACCAGACGAAGGTCATCGAGCTGCAGCTCCAGTTCCGTAACGCGGTCCTTAACCTTTGACCTCTAGTCTGACCCAACCTCAGTGGAAAAGAGCTGCTTTTATTTACCCTGTCTGTAGCCCTCAGTTTTGTGTAACTCTTTCAAATCTCATCATTCTCCATGCTCTTTATTCTTTAGGAATAAAGTACTAACTTATCCAACCTTTCTGTATAAATCGGGTTCACAAATCCCAGCAACATCCTTATAAATTTTCTGTGTCCTTTCAATCCTTTTTGTTATCTTTCCTGTAGGTGGGCACCCAGAACAGCACACAATACTCCAAATGTGGCCTTGCTAATGTCTTGCACACTACACTATAACATCACCACCCCCCTCACCCCATACTGAACGCCCTGATTTATGAAGGCAAATGTGCCAAAACCTCTCTTTGCAAACCTATCTACCTTTGACACCACTTTCAAGGAGTTGTGATCTGTATTCCCAGTTCCCACTATTCTACCCCACTCTCAGTGGCCTAGTGTTCACCGTGCAAGTCTTGCCCTGGCTTGGAATTATTGTTTTTTAATTAACCGCAATTAAATTCACTACTAGTTACTAGTCCAGTCGTAAAACTCCTATGCTCTTATCTCCCCCAACCCCCCCCATTACTTTAACACTCCACACCTCATACCTGCACTGACACAGTCGCTGACCTACTGTGTTTTCATATGATCTAGAAGTGTTCCTCTTGCCAAGAGTCCTTTTGTCATTTTATCATTTCCTGTCAGTTATGTTGTGAAGAAGTAACAAAGAATTTTACTCCCTCATGTGAGATGGATGGAAAAAATAAAAATGTTCTTAATTCTAATTGTAACTCTATATATCAGAATCATGTTTAATATCACTGACGTACAGTATATTGTGAAATGTGTTGTTGTTTTGTGACAGTACAGTACAATGCATAAAAAATCTATAAGCTACAATAAGAAATATACATGTGTATAAAAAAATGAATAGTGCAAAAAGAGCCAAAAATGGTGAGGTAGTGTACATGGCAGAGGGGAGGCAGCTGTTCCTAAAACTGAGTGTCTTCAGGTCGCTGTACCGCCTACCTGATGTTGGCAGTGAGAGGAAGGCGTGTCCTGGGCGATGGAGGTGCTCAATGATGGATGCTGCCTTTTTGAGTCAGTGCTGGGGAGGCGAGTGCCCATGATGGACCTGGCTGAGATGGCAGCTTTCTGCAGCTTTTTCCAATCCTGTGCAGTTGCCCCTCCCCACCGGATGGTGATCCAGCGAGTTTGAATGCTCTCCACAGACCATCGTAACAATTTGCTGGAGTGTTTGGTGACTTACCAACTTCCCTCAAACTCTTTCCGACAGTGCCTTCTTTGTAATTGCATCAATGTGTAGGGCCCAGGATAGAACCTTAGAGATGTTGACTGCCAGGAACTTGAAACTAAAAAGTGAATCTTATGTATATATGGCCAGACTCAAACAGTTACTTGTACATTGTGTTCTATATTTGTGCTTATTGTGTTTTTATGCTTATTACATTTTTATGCTGTATTGGATTGGGAGTAGCAATCATTTTGTTCTTTACGCATGCGTGCTGAAGAATGACAAGTAATAATCGTGAATCTATCTTCTTGCTCTCGGTTGCAATGTTGGGACAGTTAGTTAAAGTACCCCTTGTCCTAACCTATCTTTCTGTTTTCTCATCCTTTCCAGGTGCAAAGTGTTGACGTCGCTGCCTTTAACAAGGTCTAAGCCAGCAAGTACTTTGAGTTACTGAAGAATAAAGGAATTCTGTGCAGAAGTTAATCCTCTGTCCTCCTCGTCTTTATTGCGACTTCTCAGTCCTGTTACTAAAGATGGTGTCAGTCAGTGCACCCCCAGTGCTCAAAGTAGAAGGGAAGGCTGGTTAAGTCAGAGTTATGGTTAGATTGTGCACATTTACTTTGAAGTTCTCAATCCTGGTACCTCTCACACTTTAAAGTAAGCAGTTTCAAGCAGACACTAATTCCTGGATTCATCCCCCTGTCCCCCATTACCCTGTAAAACATGCCCCAATTATTTGTTGCATGGCTCAATGGTAGGATCTCTCTGACCGCGATATTCAATGGCTGGAAATTCCCCTTCCGTAGATGCTGCCTGACCTGTTGAGTTCCTCCAGTTGCTTGTGTGTGTGTGTTGCTCCTGAAAATGATGGTAAAACTCAGCAGGTCAGGTTGAATAACGTCACAGAGCAATACAGTATGGATGGGGGCCCTTTGGCCGTGCCAGTCCATGGTGCCACCCAGCTATCCCCAATTTCCCACATTCAGCCAATATCACTCCTGTCACCACCCTCCCAATCACACACTCATTTTAAAAAACCATACACACTCAGACAGCACACACACAAAATGCTGGTGAACACAGCAGGCCAGGCAGCATCTATAGGAAGACGTACAGTCGACGTTTCGGGCTGAGACCCTTCGTCAGGACTAACTGAAAGAAGAGGTGGTAAGAGATTTGAAAGTGGGAGGGGGAGGGGGAGATCCGAAATGATAGGAGAAGACAGGAGGGGGAGGGATGGACAGGTGATTGGCAAAAGGGATACAAGGCTGGAGAAGGGAGAAGATCATGGGACGGGAGGCCTAGGGAGAAAGAAAGGGGGAGGGGAGCCCAGAGGAAGATGGAGAGCAGGCAAGGAGTTGTTGTGAGCGGGAAAGAGAGAGAGAAAAATGGGAAGAAATAATAAATAAATAAATGAATGAATGAATGATGGGGTGTGAAGGGGAGGAGGGATATTAACGGAAGTTAGATAAGTCAGACAGAATATAAGGTGTTCCTCCAACCTGAGTGTGGGTTCATCTCTACAGTAAAGGAGGCCGTGGATAGACATATCGGAATGGGAAGTGGAATTTAAAATGTGTGGCCACTGGGAGATCCTGCTTTCTCTGGCGGACAGAGCGTAGGTGTTCAGCGAAACAGTCTCCCAGTCTGCGTCGGGTCTCGCCAATATATAAAAGGCCACATCGGGAGCACCGGACGCAGTATATCACCCCAGTCGACTCACAGGTGAAGTGTCGCCTCACCTGGAAGGACTGTCTGGGGCCCTGAATGGTGGTGAGGGAGGAAGTGTAAGGGCATGTGTAGCACTTGTTCTGCTTACAGGGATAAGTGCCGGGAGGGAGATTGGTGGGAAGGGATGGGGACGGATGGACGAATGGGCAAGGGAGTCACGTAGGGATCAATCCCTGCGGAAAGCAGAAGGAGGGGGGAGGGAAAGATGTGCTTGGTGGTGGAATCCTGTTGGAGATGGCGGAAGTTACTGAGAATTATATGTTGGACCCGGAGGCTGATGGGGTGGTAGGTGAGGACAAGGGGACCCCTGTCCCTAGTGGGGTGGTGGGAGGATGGAGTGAGAGCAGATGTGTGTGAAATGGGGGAGATGCATTTGAGAGCAGAGTTGATAGTGGAGGAAGGGAAGCCCCTTTTAAAAAAGGAAGACATCTCCTTCGTCCTGGAATGAAAGGCCTCATCCTGACAGCAGATGCGGCGGAGATGGAGGAATTGCAAGAAGGGGATGGCATTTTGCAAGAGACAGAGTGGGAAGAGGATAAGCCTACGGACTCTCACAGCTACCTGGACTATTCCTCTTCCCATCCTGTCTCTTGCAAAAATGCCATCCCAGGAGGAAGGAGATGTCTTTCTTTTTACCCCATCCTCCTTTATCTATCTATCTATCTATCTATCTATCTCCCTCTCTCCTCTCTCCTCTCTCCTCTCTCCTCTCTCCTCTCTCCTCTCTCCTCTCTCCTCTCTCCTCTCTCCTCCTCTCTCCTCCTCTCTCCTCCTCTCTCCTCCTCTCTCCTCCTCTCTCCTCCTCTCTCCTCCTCTCTCCTCCTCTCTCCTCCTCTCTCCTCCTCTCTCCTCCTCTCTCCTCCTCTCTCCTCCTCTCTCCTCCTCTCTCCTCCTCTCTCCTCCTCTCTCCTCCTCTCTCCTCCTCTCTCACAATAACTCCCTGACTGCTCTCCATCTTCCTCTGGTGCTCCCCTCCCCCTTTCTTTCTCCCGAGGCCTCCCGTCCCATGATCCTCTCATATCCCTTTTGCCAATCAACTTTCCAGCTCTTAGCTTCATCCCTCCCCCTCCTGTCTTCTATCATTTCGGATCTCCCCCTCTGCCTCCCACTTACAAATCTCTTACTGTCTCTTCTTTCATTTGGTCTTGACGAAGTGTCTGGGCCCGAAACAGCTGCTGTGCTTCTTCCTAGAGATGCTGCCTGGCCTGCTGCGTTCACCAGCATTTTGTGTGTGTTGCTTGAATTTCCAGCATCTGCAGATTTCCTGGTGTTTGTGTTTACACTCAGAGGCCACTTTATTAGGTACACCTGTACACCTTGTTATTGCAAATCTCTATCAGCCAATTGTGTGTCAGCAACTCAATGCATAAAAGCATGCAACATGGTCAAGTTGTTGTTCAGACCAAACATCAGAATGGGGAAGCAATGTGATATAAGCGACTCCGACTGGAATGATTGCTGGTGCTGATCTCCTGGGACATCCATGTACAACAGTCTCTAGAATTTTCAGAGAATGGTGTAAAAAACAGTAAACGTCTAGGAATGGCAGTTCTGTGGATGAAAACACTTTGTTAATGAGAAAGGTCAAAAGAGAGTGGCCAGACTGTTCAATCTGACAGGAAGACAACAGTAACTGAAATAACCCTACATGACAACAGCGGTGTGCAGAAAAGCATCTCTGAAGGCACAACACGCCAAACCTTGAAGAGGATGGGCTACAGCAGCAGAAGACCACTCCAGGTTCCACTCCTGTAACTAAAAAAAAGTGTGTATAAAACTGACATTCTTTGCTAAACCAAACCTACCAAGATAATATTGTTGTAGCTGTCTTAATTTCTTTCTCTGGCAGATCATTTTTACTCACCACCCTCCGTGCAAGAGAAAGAGTTGCCACTCACATCCCTTTTCATGGTTCCCTCTCACCTGACCATTGCCTTGTGCTGGTTTGACTTTCTAAAATGCATTCTCAAACTTACTGATCCAGCCAGTGTATTTGCATCCAACCCTGTGACACACCACTGGCTACCAGGTGCCATGAGTCTATCCTTACCTTTATGTCAATGCCCATTGGGAACACAACCCCAATTCCTAACCACTCATTGAATAAGCGCGTCTCCCTGCTGCTCTGTTGCATCATCTTTAATGATAACAGCACTCAGACAGGCTAGGATCATGAGGCTAGCCCCACAGGGTGGGAGAACGTGATCTAGTCCCAGCTGCCTCTGTTGCTACGAACAGGGAGCTGCCGAGAGTGGGGGTAGGAAGGAAAAGTGGGCCACACAGTGTATGACGCTGGTGCTACCAGGGAGCAAGTACCGTGTAGAGGAGGGAACAGCTACTGGCAGTCACGTGGGTGCGTATGTTGCCTGTATGATGACCACATCCATCCAGAGGAAGTACGTGAGAATGATCCTGGCAATGAAATGGTTAACATTTGAGGGGAGTTTGGCAGTTCTCACCTCCATATCTAAGAGAGGATGGGCTGGTATTGGAGAAGGTCCAGAACAGCTTTATGAGGGGGGAGAAGAAAGACTTTAGGTGGGGTCTTTGAATTATGCTGGCTGCTTTACTGTGGCGGTGAGGTGTAGATAAGAGTCCACAGAGGGGAGACTGTTCCTGTGATGTGCTGAGCTGTGTCCACAATTAACTGCAGTTTCTTGCAGTCATGGGCAAAGCAGGTGCCGTACCAAGCCGTGATATGTCCAGGTCAGATGCTCTCTAAGGTGGTGCATCGATAAAAGTCAAATTATACCTGAGGAAGTAGAGGTGTTCATGAACCTTCTTGGCTGTGGCATCTACACAGGAAAGGCTTGAGGTGATGTTCACTCTGTGGATCTTGAAACTCTCAATCTCAACGCTGTTGATGTAGACAGCGTATGTGCACCTTCCCCCAGCGCTCTCTAAATCTTCTGTCAGCTGTGTGGAAATTTTTACACTGCTCAGTGCCTCAAATTCTTTTGGTAATATACATACTCTGAATATTTAGAATTAAAATTGAAAGTTTGCATGAAGGTAAATCCCATTTCAAACTTTTTCTGGCTGCCTCCAATTCCAGCTGCATGACAACAAAGGCTATGTGCATGAGAGTATTACTGTTACTGTACAGCTGTGCATCCACATAGCTTAGAGGAAACAGTGCCTCTCCCCACACTTCCTGAAGTCAATGACCAGCTCTCTTGTTTTTTGACAGCGAGGGAAAGGTTGACATGACACCATGTCACTGGGCTCCCTCTCCACCCTCGACTGCATTTCATTACCGTTGGAGGTACAGCTCACTGTTGTAGTGTCACCTACAAGCCTCTAGATGGAGTTAGAGCAGAACCTGACCAGTCAGTCATGAGAGTACAGGGAGTAGAGATGGGGGCTGAAGACAACCTGGTGGAGCATCAGTGTTGAGGATAATCGCAGCAGAGGTGTTTCCTCCTATCCTTACTGTTTGCGATCTGTTGATCAGGAAATCCAAAGATCCACTTGCAGAGGGAGGCATTGATTTCTATGGTCTAGAGGTTGCTGATGAGTGCCTGCAATTATAGTATTGAAGGTGCAACTGTAGTAAATAAACACAGATGTAGGTGTGGTAAATATCTTTACAGTCCTGATGCTCCAGAGATTGTCAAATTCAAGTTTAATTGTCAATCAACCTAGACATGTATAATGTTCCTATGAGGCCAAGGTGCAAGCAAAGCATGTACAGTTATAAAAAAAATATTAGCACAAGTTGCTAAATGGCATAGCCTGAAGACTGATGGTGTATATGATGTTGTCCTGGAGCCACATTTCTGCAAGAACAAGCCCAGAGCAGTTCCTCATCTCCTGGGTCAGCTGCAGATGAAGGCAATCCATCTTCTGGGAGTGAAAACTGGAGAGCAGCACCAACAGGAGGGAGTGGCCAGTCACCAACCCAGTGGGGATTCTAGTCTGCCTGTTCTCTCCTACGCTCACTCCCCTGTGTGGCACCACGCATGAGAGCCTGGTCCACACAGCTCGCCCTCCAACGAGTTGGACTTGCAGTATTTTATACAGGGTTTTGCGATCATAAGGCAAACACCAAAGACAAACATTTGTTCCATTTCTTGGACCAGGTACCGCTTCCAATGCCTTCTTACCAGGTTGGCTGCAGCAGGCAGCAGCACAGTAAACAATAAGCCGATGATACACAGCCGCTTTGCTATCCAGCAGCTTGCTAGAGAGGCAGACTTGCAGTACTTGGTGTTCTTAATATTCAGCAGTGTATGCAATCATTAGAACAACATAACGGACAAACAATTGCACCATAGATGACCCAGGGAGACTGCAGGGACTGAGCGTGCCACCATCTTACTGGAAGACTGTCCATCATGGACCCGCTTTACCAGAAGGTAAATTGCAGTGAGTTCAGGTTCTCTGGAAAAATGGATATAATGCATTCCATGACCACCCTCTCAAAACACATTTATTTAGATGCTAAGACTACAAGACATTTGTGGTAATATTCTGTGTTATGTGCTGTGTGTGATACATGTGGATGCACTGTGGTCTTGGAGGGACGTTGTTTCATCTGATTGTATATATGACAATATATACAAGGTCTGATGACAATAAGGTCAGATGACAATAAACCTGACCTTCAGTTTGAACGATCATCGAAGACCCACACCATCTGGTCCATGCGGTCTTCTCACATCTACCATTGGGCAGGAGCCCCACACTAACAAAGTGAACATTCAGTTGAAATGAAATGAAATATCTTTATTGTCATTGCATAGTACAGTTGTCATGCACCAATACAACAAAAACGAGTTTGCAACTCTCCTACTCAATGCTGTAAAACAACAAATAAATAAATAAACGATAAATAAAATCAAGTAACCAGCCAGTACAAGCAATGTCCAGCAGTACAAAAGCACAACTCAGATGCATGACAGCCATTAAACCACTATTAAAGTAGCAATATAACAAATTTATGGATGATGCTTGATCGATTGGTTCAGAGCAATTATAGCTCTGGGGAAAGAGCTTCATTGTCGTCTGCACGGGTGCAATGAAAAGCTTGTAGCAGCATCACAGGCACAGAGTGACCGATAGACGGCATTCGCAGAGGAAAAAGCTTAAATGTAAATGAGGCCTCACCTTGAGTATTGTGAACAGTTTTGGGCCCCTCATCTTAGAAAATATGTGCTGGCATTGGAGAGGGTCCAGAGGAGGTTCACAAGGATGATTCCAGGAATGAAAGGGTTATCACACGAGGAATGTTTGATGGTCTGGGTGTGTACTTGCTGGAATTCAGAGGGGTGGGGGGTATCTCATTGAAACCTTTTGAATATTGAAAGGTCTGGACAGAGTAGATGTGGAAAGGATGTTTCCCATGGTGGGGGAGTCAAGGACAAGAGGGCACAGCCTCAGGATAGAGGGACGCCCTTTCAAAACAGATGTGGAGAAATTTCTTTAGCCAAAGGGTGGTGAATTTGTTGCCACAGGCAGCTGAGGAGGCCAGGTTGTTGGGTATATTTAAGGCAGAGATTGATGGGTTCTTGATTGGACACAGCATCAAAGGTTATGGGGAGAAGTCTGGGGAGTGGGACTGAGGAGAGGAAAAGAGGATCAGCCATGATTGAATGATGGAGCAGACTCAATGGGCCAAATGGCCTAATTCTACTTCTATGTCTTATGGTCTTATATTTAAGGCGGAAGTTAATAGTTTCCTCATCAGTCAGGGCATCAAAGGATATGGCGAAAAGGCAGGTGTAAGGGGTTGAGTGGGATCTAGAATCAGCCACGATGAAATGATGGAGCAGACTCGATGGGCAGAATGGCCTAATTCTGCTCCTGTCTTATGATCTTGTGAATCTTGAATCTTTTCTTGTGAATCTCGAATCTTTTCCTGTGAATGCTCCTTATCTAACGCCATGTGCCCGCGGTGCTGTTGCAATAAAGTTTTGCACTGTGACCACGCGAACACGTTGGTGTCACGATAAAACTTGACTTTGACTTGTGCGAGCTTGCTTTGCGAGATGAGAAAGCTGGCGGCGGGGGCTGAGCGCGCTGTGGGTCGCCACGCCGAGACAACTCGGACGAGTGTCGGAACCCGACAGGGTGACAGGTCCCAGAAGTCTGTGCAGAGGCGGCGTGCGGCGTGACCGAGTGTGGAGTGGAGGCCTGCTGCCGAGTGCGGGCGAGAAAGTTCGGGGGTAGCGCCGCGAGTCTGCGAAGGGTGCGGGCATGTTTCTGAAGCGCAGCGTGCAGCCGCTCCTGACCGACTTCTACCAGTTCACCATGGCTTACGGATACTGGAAGAGCGGCAGGCAGGGGGAGCGGGCGGTGTTCGAGCTCTGCTTCAGGAAGAACCCCCTCGGGGGCGAATTCACCATCTTCGCGGGGCTGCAGGACTGCCTGAGCTTCCTGTCGGAGTTTCAGCTGAGCCGGGAAGGTCGGTCGCGCCGGGGCGGGGGCGGGCACGGAGGGGCTGATGCGCCGTGGGGGCGTCTCGGTACACTTTCACAGACAGACAGGCAGGAGCTGAACGCGGTGTCTGGCATGCTCCCCTTCATTCGCTCCTGATGCAAAGGTGCAGTGGCATGCAAAAGTTTGGGCACCCCCCCCCCCCGCTCAAAAATTTCTGTTACTGTGAATAGCTAAGCGAGTGAAAGATGACCTGATTTGCAAAAGGCATGAAGTTAAAGATGACACATTTCTTTAATATTTTAAGCAAGATTACTTTTTTTATTTCCATCTTTTACAGTTTCAAAATAACAATAAAGGAAAAGGGCCCGAAGCAAAAGTTTGGGCACCCTGCATGGTCAGTACTTAGTAACACCCCTTTGGCAAGTGTCACAGCTTGTAAACGCTTTCTGTAGCCAGCTAAGAGTCTTTCAATTCTTGTTTGGGAGATTTTCACCCATTCTTCCTTGCAAAAGACTTCTAGTTCTGTGAGATTCTTGGGGCATCTTGCGAGGTCTATCCACAGATTCTTGATGATGTTTAGGTCAGGGGACTGTGAGGGCCATGGCAAAATCTTCAGCTTCCGCCTCTTGAGGTAGTCCATTGTGGATTTTGAGGTGTGTTTAGGATCATTATCCTGTTGTAGAAGCCATCCTCTTTCCATCTTCAGCTTTTTTACAGACAGTATTATGTTCGCTTTCAAAATTTGCTGGTATTTAATTGAATTCATTCTTCCCTCTACCAGTGAAATGTTCCCCATGCCACTGGCTGCAACACAAGCCCAAAGCATGATCGATCCACCCCCATGCTGAACAGTTGGAGAGGTGTTCTTTTCAGGAAATTCTGCACCCTTTTTCTCCAAACGTACCTTTGCTCATTGTGGCCAAAAAGTTCTATTTTAACTTATCAGTCCACAGGACTTGTTTCCAAAATGCATCAGGCTTGTTTAGATGTTCCTTTGCAAACTTCTGACGCTGAATTTTGTGGTGAGGATGCAGGAAAGGTTTTCTTCTGATGACTCTTCCATGAAAGTCGTATTTGTGCAGGTGTCGCTGCACAGTAGAACAGTGCACCACCACCCCAGAGTCTGCTAAATCTTCCTGAAGGCCTTTTGCAGTCAAACGGGGGTTTTGATTTGCCTTTCTAGCAATCCTGTGAGCAGTTCTCTCGGAAAGTTTTCTTCGTCTTCCAGACCTCACATTATGAACTGAGGAAACGGCTACCTGAAAATGCTTTGCTATCTTCTGATAGCCTTCTCCTGCTTTGAGGGTATCATTTATTTTACTTTTCAGAGTGCTAGGCAGCTGCTTAGAGGAGCCCATGGCTGCTGATTGTTGGGACAAGGTTTGAGGAGTCAGGGTATTTATAAAGCTTTGAAATTTGCATCACCTGGCCTTTCCTAACGATGACTGTGAACAAGCCATAGCCCTAACAAGCTAATTGAGGTCTGAGACCTTGGTAAAAGTTATCTGAGAGCTCAAATCTCTTGGGGTGCCCAAACTTTTGCATGGTGCTCCTTTCCTTTTTTTCCACTCTAAAATTGTATAAAACAAAAATAACACACTAATCTTGCTTAAATTGTTGAAAAGAATGTTTCATCTTTAACTTTATGGCTTTTGGAGATCAGATCATCTTCTACTCACTTAACTATTCACAGTAACAGAAATTCTGACCGGGGTGCCCAAACTTTTGCAAGCCACTGTATGTTGAGGTCACACGAGATGTTGGTGAGGCCGCACTCGTAGCACTGTGCACAGTTCTGGCCACCTTGTTAGACGAGAGATGTTATTAAACTAGAAAAGATTTACCATAAGTAGAGGAGACACGGGAAACGCAGAGCAACAGAGCCAAAATGCTGGAGGAACTCAGGGTCGAGCTGTGTCAACGTCTCGGGCCAAGGCTCTTCATCGGGACTCAAAGCCAGGATCGGGAAAAGATTCTGAACTCAGGGGTCCTGAGTTACTGTAGACCAGGACGTTATTCTCGGGAAGATATGGCATTGAGGGATGACCCGATGGAGCCATGTAAGATCAGGAGGGGCATGGATAGGGTGAAAGCACATATATTTTCCCCAAGGGAGGGGGGGTGCTAAAGACAATTAGCCATAGATCAGAGACCAGAGATTTAAAACGGACATGGGGGGGGGGAGCAGATTCTTCACACAAAGATTGGTGCGTATTTGGAACGAGCTGCCAGAAGTAGAGATGGAGGCAGGCACATTAACACCGTTAACAAGGCATATAGATAAACACACAGACAGGAGAAGTTTAGACTACACAGAGGGAAACAGAAAGCAGAATTTCAACATTCAAAAGTAAATTTGTTTGTTCACAATCCTGGGACTCATTTTCTTGCGGGCATTCACATTAAATATGGAGAAGAATCTATAAGAGACCGCCCACAGGACAGGCAACCGGCGTGCAGACACTCTGTGCAAATACAAAAAAAATGATATAAATATCGAGAACACGAGATGAAGAGCCCCTGAAAAGCGAGTCCATGGGTTGTGGGAACAGTTCAGTGTTGGGGCCAGTGAAGTCGTCCCCTCTGGTTCAGGAGCCTGATGGTTGAGGGTCAATAACCTGGTGGTGCGAGTCCTGAGGCTTCCTGGTAGCAGCAGCGAGTAGAGACCGTGTCCTGGTGGTGGGGTGAGGTTCCCTGATGGCGGAGGCTGCCTCCCTGCGACAGCGCTCCATGTAAATGGTGGGACGGACTGCGTGGTATTCATTACTTTCTGTATAGTCTTGCAGTTAATAAGTGCAGAGCGAGCACACCATGTCCAAGGGTCACATCGCTGAGCGATCGAGAGTTCAAACTTTAATGTGTGAGAGGCCTGTTCAAAAGTCTGATAACAGCGGGGTAGAAGCTGTCCTTGGGCCTGGCGGTACGAGCTTTCAGCCTTTCGTATCTTCTGCCTGATGGGAGGGGGGAGACGAGAGAATGTCTGGGGTGGGAGGGGTCTTTGCTTTACCGAGATGGGGCGGGAAGCGTCGACAGAGCCCGTGGAGGAGAGGCTGGTTTCCGTGATGTGCTGGGCTGTCTCCAGAACCCTCTGCAGTTTCCGTACCGAGCCGTGATGCACCAGGGTAGGATGCTTCCTATGGTGAGGGTTACCGGGTGCGTTTGGGGACTCCCTAACAGTGACGTGGGTGGCTCGCACCCGCAGTGACTGTGGGAGAGGGTGGGGCTGGTCGCTGTTCGGATCAGAGGTAACAGGGCCCCACCGCTCTTCCCCACAGACGTACAGTTTCTGCGCTCGGTGCTCCCTCCCGCCACAGAGGAAGGCTTCTTCAACTACCTGCTCAGCATCAGCACCCGCGAGGTGGCGGTGCGTGCTGTTCCTGAGGGATCGATCGTCTTCCCACAGGTAACCGGCGGCGGGGCACCGGCAATCCCCCCACCCCCCAGAACACACCTCCCCTACCTGGTCTCTTGGTGCGTGGTACGTGTGCGCGCACGCTTGTGTCCGAGAGAGAGTAATATGTTTGCGTGCGTGTGAGAGAGAGAGGAATTGCGTGTGTGAGGGACAGAGAGGGGGTTTTGGGTGTGACAGAGAGAAAGAAGAATATTTATTTATTTGGAAATACAGCACGGAACAAGGCCCTTTCGCACCGGCAAGCAACCTGCCGATTTAACCATAGCCTAATCGTAGGACAGTTTACAGTGATCAATTATTCTACTAATCGGTACAGCTTTGCACTGTGCCCAGAGGAAACCCACATTTGCCTGTGTGTGTGTGTGTGTGGACATCTTTTGTACATGGGTTGTCTATCAGCATTTGTCTTTGCACGGTGGATTCTGGTAAATTAGGACACATTGAGACCTGTACATTTTGGCCTAATTAAGCAGCTGCCCCAATTACCTGACTTCATGAAAATACTTAAAAGATAAACTACTGTTAACTGAATAACAAATTATGTATTTAAATGAAATACAGAGCAAATTAGAACACTATCAAAAGTAGTACAGTACTATAAAACTTTGTATTAATTCCTAATAATTATCAACAGAGAAATTCATCCAGTGTACACTGCCAGTTCTTTTCATTGACTGTAAATGAACACAATCAATGCAGACACCGCGTGAGATAATAGACTGCCTTCATACAATGCTTTCGGTGATTACATCCACCAAATCTTCATTCTCATTGTAATTTTCAAGGTGATTGTTGATACCTTCAAATTCTTCATATGCCCTAACTTCTTGAAGTAGTGAAATTATTTCATTGACATCCTTGGTCATTTCTGGCGTTTCCAAGCCTGAATGCTTGAAACTGCAGTGAGCAAAACGGTTTTGAACTGTCTTACTGCTTATTTCTTGCCAACTATCAGTAACAAAAATCACTGCTGTTTGAACAGTAATGTCTAACGGCCATGCAAATGATGCTAGTTTTGAAACTGTTCGGCAACAGCCTCCCGTCCCAATTAAATGGCATTGTGTTCCAAATAAACAAAGGGAATCTCGACTATATTTTGTTCTCTAAGATTCAATGAACCAGAATCCGATGTATTTCCTTGTTTTCCTGTAGTTGCCTGCAAGAGAATGGACCCCTAGGTAGTATATCATGACATCTACATACTTTGAAACTTCGAGCATGTGTGTGTATCTATACAGACATAAATCTGTATACTCATAGGTACATGTATACAGGTGTGTGTGCGCATGGTAGCGAGTGTATCCAGGTCTTGGTCTGTGCATGAGTGTGTGTGTACTTACACAGGACTGTGAGGGTGCGCATCATTTCATGTGTCCCTGTTTCTGACCGTGCGTGTGTCCCCTTGTGAGTGCTAATGAACAGGCTCGGTTCAGACCTTCCGAAGGATCAAAGATTAACTTTATTCGCCATACACACTTAAATGGCCAGTTTATTAGGTACACCTGTGCACCTGCTCATTAATGCAAATACTGGAATGAAAGGGTTACCGTATGAGGAACGTCTGGCAGCTCTTGGGCTGTATTCCTTGGAGTTCAGGAGAATGAGGGGGGATCTCATAGAAATATTTCAAATGTTAAAAGGCCTGAGCAGGTTAGATATGACAAAGTTATTTCCCATGGTAGGGGATTCTAGGACAAGAGGGCACAACTTCAGGATTGAAGGACATCCTTTTAGAACTGAGATGTGGAGAAATTACTTTAGTCAGAGGGTAGTAAATCTGTGGAATTTGTTGCCACGAGCGGTTATGGAGGCCAAGTCATTGGATGCATTTAAGGCAGAGATAGACAGGTTCTTGATTAGCCAGGGCATCAAAGGGATTGGAGAGAAGGCTGGGGAGTGGGGATGACTGGAACAATTGGAACAGCTGTGATTGAATGGCGGAGCAGACTCGATGGGCTAAATGGCCTACTTCTGCTCCTATCTCTTATGGTCTTTGGGTCTTATATCTAATCAGCCAATCATGTGGCACCAACACAAAGCATAAAAACATGCAGACGTGATCAAGAGATTCAGTTGTTGTTCAGACCCAACATCAGAATGGGGAAGAAATGTGATCCAAGTGACTCTGACCAAGGAACAATTGTTGGTGCCAGATGGGGTGGTTTGAGTATCTTGGAAACTGCTGATCTCCTGGGATTTTCACACGTGACAATCTGTAGAGTTTACAGAGAATGGAGCGAGAAACAAAAGAAAATCCAGAGGGCGGCAGTTCTGTGGGTGAAAACGGCTTGTTAGTGAGAGAAGTCAGAGGAGAATGCCCAGACTGGTTCAGTCTGACAGAAGGTGACAGTAACTCGACTAACATAGAAACATAGAAACACAGAAAATAGGTGCAGGAGTAGGCCATTCGGCCCTTCGAGCCTGCATCGCCATTTATTATGATCATGGCTGATCATCCAACTCAGAACCCCGCACCAGCCTTCCCTCCATACCCCCTGATCCCCTTAGCCACAAGGGCCATATCTAACTCCCTCTTAAATATAGCCGATGAACTGGCCTCAACTGTTTCCTGTGGCAGAGAATTCCACAGATTCACCACTCTCTGTGTGAAGAAGTTTTTCCTAATCTTGGTCCTAAAAGGCTTCCCCTTTATCCTCAAACTGTGACCCCTCGTTCTGGACTTCCCCAACATCGGGAACAATCTTCCTGCATCTAGCCTGTCCAATCCCTTTAGGATTTTATACGTTTCAATCAGATCCCCCC
The DNA here is from genome assembly GCF_030028105.1 of Mobula birostris. Taxonomy (NCBI): domain Eukaryota; kingdom Metazoa; phylum Chordata; class Chondrichthyes; order Myliobatiformes; family Myliobatidae; genus Mobula; species Mobula birostris. The sequence continues at coordinate 223,422,740 of NC_092372.1, read as the reverse complement.
TCAATCTTCTAAATTCCAATGAGTACAAGCCCAGTTCATCCAGTCTTTCTTCATATGAAAGTCCTGCCATCCCAGGAATCAATCTGGTGAACCTTCTTTGTACTCCCTCTATGGCAAGGATGTCTTTCCTCAGATTAGGGGACCAAAACTGCACACAACCACGTGTAACAGCAGTGATGTGCGGAGGAGCATCTCCGAATGCACGACATGTCAAACCTTGAGATGGGTGGGCAACAGCAGCAGATCACCAGCATACAGCACATTGAGTAGTGGCCGCTTTATTAGGTACAGGAGGTACTGAATATAGTGGCTGCTGGGTGTGGTGTACATTTGCATTAATGTATTAGGAATTTACTGTGGGGTGTTGGCACATCATCTAACAGAAAAAAACATTCAACACATAGACAATTATATAAAATATAAAGTTAGCGGTTAAAGTCTGGATATAGAGTAAAATATGCATACATAAATACCTGCACGTATTTACAATGCAAACAACAGTATAAAAATGGTTTAAAGCGTTTATGGAGTGCTGCATTGGCAGGGGTAATAGATAGAGGAGGTGGGGGGGGGTTCTAACTAGAATGGCTGATCAGATTACGTGCTTGGGGGAAGAAACTTTTAAAATGGCATAGCTTTTGCTTTCATAGCCCTTTATGCTTTCCAGAAGGGAGCTTTTGCAAAAGGCAGTTTGCGGAGTGGGTAGTGTCCGTAATGGTTTTTCCTGCTGCCCACTTGGTTGTCCCGGGCACATACGAGTCTTGCAGCGATGGTAGATGGCAGCCGATGGCCTGAGAGTTCGCTGTGGTTCTTGTACATGGTGAGAGGGTGCTGCGTCAAGCCAGACAGTAATGGCCGATATGAGGATGCTCTCTGTGATGGCAGTGTGGAATTGTTCTGGGGAAGATGGAGTTTTACCTGAAGTACGTCCTCTGCTGAGCCTATTTGTTAATGAGGGGGACTGAGCGGGTTGAGAAGGGTATTGTGAGAGGATACTGACAGCATTCACGAATCTCTCTGTGAGCCACTGTTGATGGGATTGCTTCTGAACCCCTCTCTCGGTGTTGTTTGTGAATCTCTCTCCAGGTCGCGCTGTTGGAAGTTGAGGGTCCGCTGGCGATTGTTCAGATCCTGGAGACGCCATTGCTCACTCTGGTCAACTACGCCAGGTCAGGCCTCGTCATCTCTGGGTTGTGCTCCTCCTGCTAGTTAGTTAGAGGCCTTGCACACACCACCGTCACCAAGACCAACAACCACACGGTCAGCCTGTCGCACTGTCAAACAATCACACAGGCACTGAAAAACAAATACCCTGGAAATCTGGAGAAGATCCAGAAAATGTGGAAATTATTGACCGGCTGGGTGGTATTTATTTATTATTGTCACGTGTACCCAGGTACAGGGGAAAAATATTATTTTGCATGCCGTCCATTACAGACCATTTCATTACACAGTGCACAACGTAGAGCAGAAAACAAAAACAGATGCAGAATAGAGTGTTACAGAGAAAGTGCAGCACAGGGAGACAATAAGGTGCAAGATCATAACAAGGTTGACTGTGAGGTCAAGAGTCCTATCTTATCATACTGGGAACCAGTCAGTAGTTTTCTAACAGTGGGATTGAGGCTGTCCCCGATCGTGGTGGTATGTATCTTCTGCCCGGTGGGAGGGGGGAGAAGAGAGAATGTCTGGGTGGCTGGGGTCTGTGATTTTGCCGGCTGCTTTACTGAGGCAGTCAGAGGTGCAGACAGAGTCTATGGAGGGGAGGCTGAGCCGTGTCCGCAACTCTCTGCGGTTTCTTGCGGTCACGTGTAGAGCCGTTGCTGTGATGCATCTGGATGGGATGCTTTCTAAGGTTCCGCCGCAATTAAAAGTTTTTTAAAGGTCGATCGGGGCAGGCTAAATTTCTTCAGCCTCCTGGGGAGGTAGAGGTGTTGGTGAATTTTCTTAGCTGTGGTGTCTCTGTGTTGGATTGGGACAGACTGCTGGTGATGTTGTCACCACATGCTTGAAGCTTGCAACTTCAACTCTGCTAATATAGACAGGAATATGTGCCCTACCCCGCTTCCTGAAGTCAATGACCAGCTCTGGTTTTGTTGACCTTGGCAGAAAGGTTGTCATGACAACGTGTCAGTAAGTTCTCTATTTCCATCCTGTACTCCAACTCATCGTTGCTTGGGTACCACAGTGGTATCATCTGCAAAGGTAGAGCAGGACCTGTCCTGGCTGTCATGAGTACACAGGGAGTAGAGTAGGGGGCTGAGAACACAACCTGGTGGAACATCAGTGTTGAGAATAATTGTAGCGGAGGTGTTGCTGCCTGTTCTTACTGATTGTGTTCATTGGTCAGGAAGTCAAGGATACATTTGCAGAGGGAGGCATTGACTCCCAGTGTCCGGAGAATTTTCAGTGTATGTTCCTGGCCTTCTGCCAGTGTAGCCCGTCCACTTCAAAGTTTGACAAGGTTCAGAGCTGCTCTTCTGCACACCACTGTTGTAATGCGTGGTTATTTGAGTTACTGTCACCTTCCTCTCAGATTGAACCAGTCTGGCCATTCTCCCCGACCTCTCTCATCAACCAGGCATTTTTACCCACAGAACTGCTGCTCACTGGATGTTTCTTTGTTTTTCTCACCATCCTCTGTGAACTCTAGAGACTGTTGTGTGTGGAAACCCCAGGAGATCAGCAGTTTCTGAGATACTCAAACCACCCCATCTAGTACCAACAATTATTCCAAGGTCAAAGCCACTTAGATCACATTTCTTCCCCATTCTGATTTTCGGTCCGAACAACATCTGAACCTCTTGACCATGTCTGCATGCTTTTATGCTTTGAGTTGTAGCCCCCTGATTGGCAGCTTAGATTTTTGCACTAGTGAGCAGGTCTACCTAATATAGTGGCCTCTGGGTGTAGGTATCTTTATCGTCCAAATGCACCAGGAATGAGTGTAGGGTGAGGGAGAGAGTGGTGAGTGGTGGGAGGAGAAATGGTGAATCTTTCAACTGGAAGCGTAGGACTGGGTGGGGGTGGAGAAACGAGATGGTGGAGGGAACGTAGAGGGGAGAGGGAGGGTTGGGGAGAGAGGGAGGAGTTGGGACAGGGAGATGGGATGGGAAAGGGGGATTTGGGTAGCGGGTAGCTGGATTGGGGAGGGGATATGGTGGGGGTAGATGGGACGGAGATGAGATGGGAAGGGAGGGTTTTGGGCAGGGGTAGGTGGATTGGGGAGGGGATATGGTGGGGAGTAGACGGGACAGGGAGATGAGAGTGTGTTGACCATATTGTTCCCCTAGCCTGGTGGCCACCAACGCAGCCAGGTTCCGTATTGCTGCTGGACCAGACAGGCGACTCCTGGAGTTGGGCCTGCGGAGAGCCCAGGGCCCGGACGGGGGGATCTCGGCCTCGAGGTACTCATACATTGGAGGTGAGGACGACGGAGGGAGAGTCTATTTCAACCCGCACCATGGGAACTGTGTGTCAGAGCAATCACACCACACCCATCCTGGACAGGATGAGGGGAGGAAGGGGTTACAGAGACAGGGAGGGGTGTAGGGGATGGAGGGGTTACAGAGACAGGGAGGAGTGTAGGGGCCGGAGGGGGTCACAGAGACAGGGAGGGGTGTAGGGGATGGAGGGGGTTGCAGACACAGGGAGGGGGTTACAGAGACAGGGAGGGGTGTAGGGGCTGGAGGGGATTACAGAGACAGGGAGGGATGTAGGGGACGGAGGGGGTTACAGAGACAGGGAAGGGTGTAGGGGACGGAGGGGGTTACAGAGACAGGGAGGATGTAGGGGACGGAGGGGTTACAGAGACAGGGAGGGGTGTAGGGGCCGGAGGGGGTTACAGAGACAGGGAAGGGTGTAGGGGACGGAGGGGGTTACAGAGACAGGGAGGAGTGTAGGGGATTGAGGGGGTTACAGAGACAGGGAGGGGTGTAGGGGATGGAGGGGTTACAGAGACAGGGAGGAGTGTAGGGGCCGGAGGGGGTCACAGAGACAGGGAGGGGTGTAGGGGATGGAGGGGGTTGCAGACACAGGGAGGGGGTTACAGAGACAGGGAGGGGTGTAGGGGCTGGAGGGGATTACAGAGACAGGGAGGGATGTAGGGGACGGAGGGGGTTACAGAGACAGGGAAGGGTGTAGGGGACGGAGGGGGTTACAGAGACAGGGAGGATGTAGGGGACGGAGGGGTTACAGAGACAGGGAGGGGTGTAGGGGCCGGAGGGGGTTACAGAGACAGGGAAGGGTGTAGGGGACGGAGGGGGTTACAGAGACAGGGAGGAGTGTAGGGGATTGAGGGGGTTACAGAGACAGGGAGGGGTGTAGGGGATGGAGGGGTTACAGAGACAGGGAGGGGTGTAGGGGCCGAGGGGGTTACAGAGACAGGGAAGGGTGTAGGGGACGGAGGGGGTTACAGAGACAGGGAAGGATGTAGGGGATGGAGGGGGTTACAGAGACAGGGAGGGGTGTAGGGGATGGAGGGGGTTACAGAGACAGGGAGGGGTGTAGGGGTTTGAGGGGTTACAGAGACAGGGAAGGGTGTAGGGGATGGAAGGGTTACAGAGACGGAGGGGTGTAGGGGATGGAGGAGGTTACAGAGACGGAGGGGTGTAGGGGATGGAGGGGGTTACAGAGACAGGGAGTGGTGTAGGGGACGGAATGGTTACAGAGACAGGGAGTGGTGTAGGGGACGGAGGTGGTTACATGGTTACAGAGACAGGGAGGGGTGTAGGGGATGGAGGGGTTACAGAGACAGGGAGGGGTGTAGGGGATGGAGGGGTTACAGAGACAGGGAGGGGTGTAGGGGCTGTAGAGGGTTACAGAGACAGGGAGGGGTGTAGGGGCCGGAGGGGGTTACAGAGACAGGGAGGGGTGTAGGGGATGGAGGGGTTACAGAGACAGGGAGGGGTGTAGGAGATGGAGGGGGTTACAGAGACAGGGAGGGGTGTAGGGGATGGAGGGGTTACAGAGACAGGGAGGGGTGTAGGGGATGGAGGGGTTACAGAGACAGGGAGGGGTGTAGGGGATAGAGGGGGTCACAGAGACAGGGAGGGGTGTAGGGGACAGAGGGAGTTACGGAGACAGTGAGGGGTGTAGGGGACGGGGGTGGTTACAGAGACAGGGAGGGGTGTAGGGGCCGGAGGGGGTTACAGAGACAGGGAGGGGTGTAGGGGATGGAGGGGTGACAGAGACAGGGAGGGGTGTAGGGGATTGAGGGGGTTACAGAGACAGGGAGGGGTGTAGCGGCCGGAGGGGGTTACAGAGACAGGGAGGGATGTCGGGGATTGAGGGGGTTACAGAGACAGGGAGGGGTGTAGGGGCTGGAGGGGTTACACAGACAGGGAGGGGTGTAGGGGCTGTAGGGGTTACAGAGACGGAGGGGTGTAGGGGACGGAGGGGGTTACAGAGACAGGGAGGGGTGTAGGGGCTGGAGGGGGTTACAGAGACAGGGAGGGGTGTAGGGGATGGAGGGGGTTGCAGAGACAGGGAGGGGTGTAGGGGATGGAGGTGGTTACAGAGACAGGGAGGGGTGTAGGGGATTGAGGGGGTTACAGAGACAGGGAGGGGTGTAGGGGCTGGAGGGGTTACAGAGACAGGGAAGGGTGTAGGGGCCAGAGGGGGTTACAGAGACAGGGAGGGGTGTAGGGGATGGAGGGGGTTACAGAGACAGGGAGGGGTGTAGGGGATGGAGGGGGTTACAGAGACAGGGAGGGGTGTAGGGGCTGTAGGGGTTACAGAGACAGGGAGGGGTGTAGGGGCCGGAGGGGGTTACAGAGACAGGGAGGGGTGTAGGGGATGGAGGGGTGACAGAGACAGGGAGGGCTGTAGGGGATTGAGGGGGTTACAGAGACAGGGAGGGGTGTAGGGGCCGGAGGGGGTTACAGAGACAGGGAGGGATGTCGGGGATTGAGGGGGTTACAGAGACAGGGAGGGGTGTAGGGGCTGGAGGGGTTACACAGACAGGGAGGGGTGTAGGGGCTGTAGGGGTTACAGAGACGGAGGAGTGTAGGGGACGGAGGGGGTTACAGAGACAGGGAGGGGTGTAGGGGCTGGAGGGGGTTACAGAGACAGGGAGGGGTGTAGGAGATGGAGGGGGTTGCAGAGACAGGGAGGGGTGTAGGGGATGGAGGTGGTTACAGAGACAGGGAGGAGTGTAGGGGATTGAGGGGGTTACAGAGACAGGGAGGGGTGTAGGGGCTGTAGGGGTTACAGAGACAGGGAGTGGTGTAGTGGCCGGAGGGGGTTACAGAGACAGAGAGGGGTGTAGGGGATGGAGGGTTACAGAGACAGGGAGGGGTGTAGGGGATTGAGGGGGTTACAGAGACAGGGAGGGGTGTAGGGGCCGGAGGGGGTTACAGAGACAGGGAGGGATGTAGGGGACGGAGGGGGTTACAGAGACAGGGAGGGGTGTAGTGGACGGAGGGGATTACAGAGACAGGGAGGGGTGTAGGTGATGGAGGGGTTACAGAGACAGGAAGGGGTGTAGGGGCCAGAGGGGGTTACAGAGACAGCGAGGGGTGTAGGGGATGGAGGGGTTACAGAGACAGGGAGGGGTGTCGGGGCCGGAGGGGGTTACAGAGACAGGGAGGGGTGTAGGGGATGGAGGGGTTACAGAGACAGGGAGGGGTGTAGGGGCCGGAGGGGGTTACAGAGACAGGGAGAGGTGTAGGGGATGGAGGGGGTTACAGAGACAGGGAGGGGTGTAGGGGATGGAGGGGGTTACAGAGACAGGGAGTGGTGTAGGGGACGGAATGGTTACAGAGACAGGGAGTGGTGTAGGGGACGGAGGTGGTTACATGGTTACAGAGACAGGGAGGGGTGTAGGGGATGGAGGGGTTACAGAGACAGGGAGGGGTGTAGGGGATGGAGGGGTTACAGAGACAGGGAGGGGTGTAGGGGCTGTAGAGGGTTACAGAGACAGGGAGGGGTGTAGGGGCCGGAGGGGGTTACAGAGACAGGGAGGGGTGTAGGGGATGGAGGGGTTACAGAGACAGGGAGGGGTGTAGGAGATGGAGGGGGTTACAGAGACAGGGAGGGGTGTAGGGGCTGGAGGGGTTACAGAGACAGGGAGGGGTGTAGGGGCCAGAGGGGGTTACAGAGACAGGGAGGGGTGTAGGGGATGGAGGGGGTTACAGAGACAGGGAGGGGTGTAGGGGATGGAGGGGGTTACAGAGACAGGGAGGGGTGTAGGGGCTGTAGGGGTTACAGAGACGGAGGAGTGTAGGGGACGGAGAGGGTTACAGAGACAGGGAGGGGTGTAGGGGCTGGAGGGGGTTACAGAGACAGGGAGGGGTGTAGGAGATAGAGGGGGTTGCAGAGACAGGGAGGGGTGTAGGGGATGGAGGTGGTTACAGAGACAGGGAGGAGTGTAGGGGATTGAGGGGGTTACAGAGACAGGGAGGGGTGTAGGGGCTGGAGGGGTTACAGAGACAGGGAGGGGTGTAGGGGCCAGAGGGGGTTACAGAGACAGGGAGGGGTGTAGGGGATGGAGGGGGTTACAGAGACAGGGAGGGGTGTAGGGGATTGAGGGGGTTACAGAGACAGGGAGGGGTGTAGGGGCTGTAGGGGTTACAGAGACAGGGAGTGGTGTAGTGGCCGGAGGGGGTTACAGAGACAGAGAGGGGTGTAGGGGATGGAGGGTTACAGAGACAGGGAGGAGTGTAGGGGATTGAGGGGGTTACAGAGACAGGGAGGGGTGTAGGGGCCGGAGGGGGTTACAGAGACAGGGAGGGATGTAGGGGACGGAGGGGGTTACAGAGACAGGGAGGGGTGTAGTGGACGGAGGGGATTACAGAGACAGGGAGGGGTGTAGGTGATGGAGGGGTTACAGAGACAGGGAGGGGTGTAGGGGCCAGAGGGGGTTACAGAGACAGCGAGGGGTGTAGGGGATGGAGGGGTTACAGAGACAGGGAGGGGTGTCGGGGCCGGAGGGGGTTACAGAGACAGGGAGGGGTGTAGGGGATGGAGGGGTTACAGAGACAGGGAGGGGTGTAGGGGCCGGAGGGGGTTACAGAGACAGGGAGAGGTGTAGGGGATGGAGGGGGTTACAGAGACAGGGAGGGGTGTAGGGGATGGAGGTGGTTACAGAGACAGGGAGGAGTGTAGGGGATTGAGGGGGTTACAGAGACAGGGAGGGGTGTAGGGGATGGAGGGTTACAGAGACAGGGAGGGGTGTAGGGGATTGAGGGGGTTACAGAGACAGGGAGGGGTGTAGAGGCCGGAGGGGGTTACAGAGACAGGGAGGGATGTAGGGGACGGAGGGGGTTACAGAGACAGGGAGGGGTGTAGTGGACGGAGGGGATTACAGAGACAGGGAGGGGTGTAGGTGATGGAGGGGTTACAGAGACAGGGAGGGGTGTAGGGGCCAGAGGGGGTTACAGAGACAGCGAGGGGTGTAGGGGATGGAGGGGTTACAGAGACAGGGAGGGGTGTCGTGGCCGGAGGGGGTTACAGAGACAGGGAGGGGTGTAGGGGATGGAGGGGTTACAGAGACAGGGAGGGGAGTAGGGGCCGGAGGGGGTTACAGAGACAGGGAGAGGTGTAGGGGATGGAGGGGGTTACAGAGACAGGGAGGGGTGTAGGGGATGGAGGTGGTTACAGAGACAGGGAGGAGTGTAGGGGATTGAGGGGGTTACAGAGACAGGGAGGGGTGTAGGGGCTGGAGGGGTTACAGAGACGGAGGGATGTAGGGGATGGAGGGGGTTACAGAGACAGGGAGGGGTGTAGGGGATGGAGGGGGTTACAGAGACAGGGTGGGGTGTAGGGGATTTAGGGGGTTACAGAGACAGGGAGGGGTGTAGGGGCTGTAGGGGTTACAGAGACAGGGAGGGGTGTAGGGGCCGGAGGGGGTTACAGAGACAGGGAGGGGTGTAGGGGATGGAGGGGTTACAGAGATAGGAAGGGGTGTAGGGGATTGAGGGGGTTACAGAGACAGGGAGGGGTGTAGGGGATGGAGGGGGTTACAGAGACAAGGAGGGGTGTAGGGGACGGAGGGGGTTACAGAGACAGGGAGGGGTGTAGGGGCCGGAGGGGGTTACAGAGACAGGGAGGGGTGTAGGGGATGGAGGGGGTTACAGAGACAGGGAGGGGTGTAGGGGATGGAGGGGGTTACAGAGACAGGGAGGTGTGTAGGGGACGGAGGGGATTACAGAGCCAGGGAGGGGTGTAGGGGACGGAGGGGATTACAGAGACAGGGAGGGGTGTAGGGGATTGAGGGGGTTACAGAGACAGGGAGGGGTGTAGGTGATGGAGGGGTTACAGAGACAGGGAGGGGTGTAGGGGACGGAGGGGGTTACAGAGACAGGGAGGTGTGTAGGGGACGGAGGGGGTTACAGAGACAGGGAGGGGTGTAGTGGACGGAGGGGATTACAGAGACAGGGAGGGGTGTAGGTGATGGAGGGGTTACAGAGACAGGGAGGGGTGTAGGGGCCAGAGGGGGTTACAGAGACAGCGAGGGGTGTAGGGGATGGAGGGGTTACAGAGACAGGGAGGGGTGTCGTGGCCGGAGGGGGTTACAGAGACAGGGAGGGGTGTAGGGGATGGAGGGGTTACAGAGACAGGGAGGGGAGTAGGGGCCGGAGGGGGTTACAGAGACAGGGAGAGGTGTAGGGGATGGAGGGGGTTACAGAGACAGGGAGGGGTGTAGGGGCTGGAGGGGTTACAGAGACAGGGAGGGGTGTAGGGGATGGAGGGGGTTACAGAGACAGGGAGGGGTGTAGGGGATGGAGGTGGTTACAGAGACAGGGAGGAGTGTAGGGGATTGAGGGGGTTACAGAGACAGGGAGGGGTGTAGGGGCTGGAGGGGTTACAGAGACGGAGGGATGTAGGGGATGGAGGGGGTTACAGAGACAGGGAGGGGTGTAGGGGATGGAGGGGGTTACAGAGACAGGGTGGGGTGTAGGGGATTTAGGGGGTTACAGAGACAGGGAGGGGTGTAGGGGCTGTAGGGGTTACAGAGACAGGGAGGGGTGTAGGGGCCGGAGGGGGTTACAGAGACAGGGAGGGGTGTAGGGGATGGAGGGGTTACAGAGATAGGGAGGGGTGTAGGGGATTGAGGGGGTTACAGAGACAGGGAGGGGTGTAGGGGATGGAGGGGGTTACAGAGACAAGGAGGGGTGTAGGGGACGGAGGGGGTTACAGAGACAGGGATGGGTGTAGGGGCCGGAGGGGGTTACAGAGACAGGGAGGGGTGTAGGGGATGGAGGGGGTTACAGAGACAGGGAGGGGTGTAGGGGATGGAGGGGGTTACAGAGACAGGGAGGTGTGTAGGGGACGGAGGGGATTACAGAGCCAGGGAGGGGTGTAGGGGACGGAGGGGATTACAGAGACAGGGAGGGGTGTAGGGGATTGAGGGGGTTACAGAGACAGGGAGGGGTGTAGGTGATGGAGGGGTTACAGAGACAGGGAGGGGTGTAGGGGACGGAGGGGGTTACAGAGACAGGGAGGTGTGTAGGGGACGGAGGGGGTTACAGAGACAGGGAGGGGTGTAGGGGACGGAAGGGTTACAGAGACAGGGAGGGGTGTAGATGATGGAGGGGTTACAGAGACAGGGAGGGTGTAGGGGCCGGAGGGGTTACTGAGACAGGGAGGAGTGTAGGGGCTGGAGGGGTTACAGAGACAGGGAGGGGTGTATACCAACCTCACACTGATTCCATTCGCACCTCTCTGTCTGTGCTGTTCCCTCCGCCCACCCACACCACTTCAGAGCAGGTAGACTATAAGGTGCAAAGGTCACAACCAGGTCGACTGTGAGGTCACGAATGAAGTGACATTCAGTCAGCTAACGGCTGAAAGCCCATGAACGTACCTGAACAGCAGCTCACCCAAAGCCCCAAGTAGATCTACTGATTACGGGAGAGGAGAATCTCATTGAAACCTATTGAATATTGAAGGGCCTGGATGGAGTGGATGTGGAGAGGGTATTTCCTGTTTTGAGGGAGTCTAGGACCAGAGGACACAGCCTCAGAATAGAAAGATGTCCATTTAGAACAGAGATGAGGAGGAATTTCTTATGCCTGAGAGTGGTGAATCTGTGGAATTCATTGGCAGAGATGGCTATGGAGGGCAAGTCTTGGGTATATTTAAAGCAGAGGTTGATAGGTTCATGGTTAATCAGGGAGTTACGGGTTTTGGGGAGAATGAGGTTAAGAGGGATAATAAATCAGCCGTGATGGAATGGTGGAGCAGACTCGATGGGCCAAATGGCCCAATTTGCTCCTATGTCTGATGGTCACTACCTCACTATTCCATTTTTTTTGTTCTTTTTAATTTATTTTTGTTGTGATTTATAATAATTTTTATGTCATGCACTGTACAGCTGCCAGAAAACAAAATTCCAATGATAGTAATCCCGTCTCTGATGTCACCTCGTCCTGAGTTTCCCGGGATAGTCACTGGTACATGATGATTTGTCCCAGGATAGGCAGAGGTGAGGGTGGGTGTCACCATCTTGGTGTTGAGCCGCATCTTCAGCTCACATTTAGTGTCATAGAGTAATACAGCGCAGATACAGGCCCTTCGGCCCAACCAGTCTATCCCCTCTCACCCTAAGTCTATGCCTTCTAGTTTTAGACATGCCTGATCATCATCATGTGTCATGTTGTATGACATCATCATGTGCCATGTGGTATGACATCATCGTTATGTGCCGTGTCATATGGCAAGGGCGATCACAGTCTTATCCATGACCATGACTGTACTTGGCAAATTTTTCCACAGAAGTGGTTTGCCATTGTCTTCTTCTGGGCAGTGTCTTTACAAGACAGGTGACCCCAGCCATTATCAATACTCTTCAGAGATTGTGTGCCCAGTGTCAGTGATCGCATAGCCAGGAACTGTGATCTGCACCAGCTGCTCACACGACCATCCACCACCTCCTGTGGCATCATGTTCAGGGGCTAAGCAGGTGCTGCACTTTGCCCCAGGGTGACCTGTAGGCTAGCGGGGGGGAAGAAGAGCCTTACACCTCCTTTGGAAGAGACCTATCTCCAACCTGTCACTGTACCCTGGTACCCTGGAGTGAGGATGGTTATCTCCATGTTTTCTGTGCCACAGGCAACCTCAAACACTTCTGTAAGACCCCCCTCATTGTCCTACATTCCAAGGAATAAAGACCCAGCCCGCCCAATCTCTCCCTGTAACTCAGGCTCTCTAATCCTGGCAAAGTCCTCATAATCTTCTCTTCCCTCTCCCCTGACTAACCATATCTTTCCTCAACAGGGTGAGTAGAACGGTATCCTGCGGCCTCACCAACATCTCCTACAACTGCAGCATAACGTCCCAACTCCTGTAGTTGGTGCCCTGGCTGGTGAAGGTCAGGATGCCAAGCGTCATTTTCACTGCCTGTCTGCCTGTCTCACGGCTTTCTAAAGGTTAAAGATTAGCTCTGCTTGTCACTTGTACGTCAAAACCTACAGTGAAGTGCGTCGCTCATGTCAACGACCAATGCAGTCCGAGGTGGTGGGGGCAGCCCGCCAGTGTCAGCAGGCTTCTGGCTGCAGCACAGCATGATCACAGCTCACTAACGCCAATCGGTACACCTCTGGAACATGGGAGGGAACCAGAGCGCCCACACGATGACGGGGAGAATTGTTCAAACTCCTCACAGACAATGGTGGGAGTCGAACCCCGACCAGCGATCACTGGCACCCTAAACCATTATGCTAACCGCTAGTTACCATGTCACCTGATGCGCATGTGCGCCGAGGTCCCTCTGTTCCGTTACAGTGTCTGGCATCCCAACACTGCTAGAAACGTATTTACAAAAATACATTGCAGTAATTGTTGCCCTTGTTCCGCGCCACAGGGTTTGACGGTACAAGCAATGTCCTGGCTGGGAAGCTGTATGGTATTCCGTTGTTTGGATCTGTGGCACATTCTTACATCACTTCCTTCACATCAATGTCAGAGGTGAAAGTTCAGGTAAGTGCTTGACCCCCCTCCCCCCATGGCTTTTGTCCCAGGCTCTCTGACAGCCTGTCGTCTGAAGTAACGGCACAAGGCACGAAGAGGAAATGGGAAGGGCCTTTGGCATGTTCCGTCTGGGTTTAATTGATTTTATTTTGAGAAACAGCACATAGTAATAGGCCTTGTGGTCCAGTGAGCCTGAGCTGCCCAGTTACATCTATGCGACCAATTCGCCTCCCGACCCGTACGTCTTTAGAATGAGAGCACCCGGAGGAAATCTATGGGGTGACGGGGAGAGCAGGCAGAATTGAACCCCAGTAACTGCTGCTGTGAAGTGTTACCCTAACCACACCACCCCATGGTTCAGCAGCAGCTCGATAACTTTGCTCTACTGTGGCCCTTGTGAACATGGTAGGTAATGTGCTTCTACATACTGGTCTCCTGTTGAAGCTGCTTACGTGACGCCATGAGGCTGTGACCCTGCGGAGGAATGGAACTCAGGCCACGGGTGCTGCAGTAACATCTGGGCAGTGAGCTCCGTGTGTGTACGGGCTGGGCAGCCTGCTAACCTGGCGGCCACGACACGCAGCAGGTGAGCAGGAATGCTGGGCTGGGACTGGAGACCAGCAGGTTTCCTCCCACAAACAGACCCAGTCGAGACGGGTATAATGCTCTCCTGAGGGAATGGAGAACGCCTGTGCGTGTCTTTGTTTAACAAGGGGAGGTTGAGGCTCGGGCTGCCACTACACAGTCCTGGACGTGTCAGGGTCAGGGTCAGGGTCCAGTGGCACGGAGTGCAAGATGACTGGGGACCCTTGACAGCCGCAGCCTTCCTCCACCGTCGCTGTGTTGTGACGTGTCATCATCTTCTGTCAGGTCCACTGCTGAGGCCTTGGTCAGGTCACTTTCTGTCTGGACCTCGCCCTTATATTTATTATTTAAATGGGGGGAGAATTCAAAGTTCCGAGATGCAATGGGACTTGGGAGTCCTCGTACAGGATTCCCTTAAAGTTAACCTCCAGGTTGAGTCGGTGGTGAAGAAGGCGAATGCAATGTTGGCATTCATTTCTAGAGGAATAGAGTATAGGAGCAGGGATGTGATGTTGAGGCTCTATAAGGCACTGGTGAGACCTCACTTGGAGTACTGCGGGCAGTTTTGGTCTCCTTATTTAAGAAAGGATGTGCTGACGTTGGAGAGGGTACAGAGAAGATTCACTAGAATGATTCTGGGAATGAGAGGGTTAACAGATGAGGAATGTTTGTCCGCTCTTGGACTGTATTCCTTGGAGTTTAGAAGAATGAGGGGAGACTTCATAGAAACATTTCGAATGTTAAAAGGCATGGACAGATTGGATGTGGCAAAGTTGTTTCCCATGATGGGGGAGTCTAGTACGAGAGGGCATGACTTAAGGATTGAAGGGCGCCCTTTCAGAACAGAAATGCGGAGAAATTTTTTTAGCCAGAAGGTGGTGAATCTATGGAATTTGTTGCCACGGGCGGCAATGGAGGCCAAATCATTGGGTGTATTTAAGGCAGAGATTGATGGGTATCTGAGCAGCCAGGGCATCAAAGGTTATGGTGAGAAGGTGGGGGAGTGGGACTAAATGGGAGAATGGATCAGCTCATGATAAAATGGCGGAGCAGACTCGATGGGCTGAATGGCCGACTTCTGCTCCTTTGTCTTATGGTCTTATAGACCAGGTAAGTACAAGCAGATGCTGCCTGGCCTGCTGAGTTCCACCGGCACTTTGTGTGAGCAGCCCAGGTTCAGGTTCCCAGCCAGGTGTGAAGTTTGTTGTTTTGCAGCAGCAATACAGTGCAAGACAAAGAGAATTACTATCACTTCCAATAAAAAAAATACTTCTGAACAGGTAGATAACCAGTGCAGAAGGGGAATAGCGGGCTGCTGGGAAATCTGATGGCGGGGTGGGGGGCGGAGAGGCTGTTGAGTGTGGGTCTTCAGGTCACTGTACCTCCTCCTCGATGTTAGTAATGAGAAGAGGAGATGTCCTGGAGTGTGAAGCTCCTTCACAGTGGATGCTGCCTTCCTGAGGAATTTCACTCTGCCCACATTCCCACTAACTTCCCCCCATTTACCCGCTAAGGACCCCTTACGGCAGCCAGTGAACCGGCGGACGCTGCACTTTGTTGGAATGTGGGAGGGTACCTGGTAACGGGGGATAAGTGTGGGCTCCACGCAGTCAGCGCCGCAGTCTGGGATCGAACCTGTCGCTCTGGAGTTACGTAGTCGGCAACTCTGTCCGCTACGCCGCAGTGCCCGCTGAGCTCTGTGTACGTAGCACTCCCCTGGTGAGGGGCACGCCGGGAAGAAGCCATTCTCCCACAGAGCCCAGGAGGAGGATGTCCCGCCTCCTGTGATTTAGTGTCTCTCTGTCTCTCGCAGGGTCTGGGGTCTGCGTGCGGGTCTACGCCAGCGCTGGACTTCGCGTCTCTCTGCAGAGACTGGCTCTCCCGGGTCTGCGAGGTCCTCGAGGTTCCCAAGCGCCAGGTCAACCTGTCCGAGCTGGCGGCCTTCGCCTCCTTCGCCTCCTCGTCGCCCAGGAACTTTGCTGCCGTGGTGGACACCTACAACGTGACAAGGTAGGCGGCCGGAGACACTCTGAGTCGGCATGATCCCGTCACGGTGCGGGAAGGGACGGCCACTGAGATCCTCCTGGAGGGGTCGTCACTTCGTCCTGGGGGGGAGAGGCTTGTGAGCGCCTGAGATCCCGGGAGCGATGCCAGCCGGAGCTCGGCTCCTGGTAGGGTCACCCCTGGGGGTGAGGATCCAGACAGAGAGCCCAATGGTGCAGCTGGCAGGAGATGACGGCACATCAGTGAACGCAGAGAAGGGCGGCCTGTCATCTAGCGTTCCGTACTTCTGCACCCTGACCCCGATCTCCGTCCAGGACCGCGTGCATCAGCCTCCCCACATTAAACAAAGTCACGCACAGACGCCCCGTGGGAAGACGGCACGCTGGCCTCCAGTGATCGCAGAGCGAGAAGCTGAGACTGGGGGCTGTGCAGCAAGGGCAGAGGTTGCGGACTGCGGACACGCGGACTGTGGGAGGAGACCAGAGCGCTCGGAGGAAACGCACGCGGTCACAGTGAGAAAGTATAAACTCCTCGCAGGCAGCAGCAGGAATTGAACCTGGGTCGCCAATGTGGTGATAGCGTCACGCTGACTGTAAGTTACCTAATCCGATGTTTGCAATGGAGGCAGATACACCTACAGCGACACGTCAGCAAAGCAGAACAGCTAGTCCTGATACTTTTGGAACGCGGGGGGTGGGGGGTGATTTGTGGCTTGCGTGTTCCCGTTAACTTTGGAGTTGGAATTAGTTTACTTGCTGTGGAGGCCAAGTCATTGGGTTTATTTAAAGCAGGATAGGAGCCGTCCTTCAGACTGGTGATACGTGCTTTTGGGCTTTTGCATCTTCTTCCCGGCGGCAGAGAGGAGAAGGGAGAACATCCAGGCAATGTCCTTGTGAATCTTCACAATCAGGTTTATTAATCTGCGACGCCATGGTAACAGTGGTCAGTTACAGCCCAGTGTGTCGGAGTTCAGAGATCAGTAAAATTCACAGAAACTCCACGCCACTAAAACTGTCAAGCGTCCCGTGTGTGAAAAAGAAGGAACAAATGGTGCAAACAAGCCAACAACGATGCAGACAGCATGAGCCGCAGAGTTCCCAGAGCGAGCCCGCATTCGCGGCCTCGTCCGCACGCTGTGTCACACGTACGCGGAAGCATACAGTGAGGCGCCTCGTCTGCGCTAACCGACACGACCTGGAGGATGTGCTGGGGGCAGCCTGCTAGTGTCACCACACCTGCTGATGCCAACGTAGCATGCCCACACGGTTCAGCAGAACAACGGCAATAACAAGCCGCTCCCCCGCCCCACTCTCGCAGACAGACAGGCCGCCACCAGACATGCCCCTCTGATCTCGGGGGTCGTTCTGTCCTGGATTCGTAGACATCGGCTCTCGACCTCCAGACTCACCAACCTCAGACTTCAACCTTCTGTTTCGACCTTTGGTATTAGACCATGAGAGATAGGAGCAGAATTAGGCCATTTGGCCCATCGAATCTGTTCTGCCATTCAATCATGGCTCAACACCATTCCGCTGCCCTCTCTCTTTAACCTTTGACACCCGTGAACCTGGGCTTTAAACACACCTAATGACTTGGCATCCACAGCTGTCTGGGGCAATGAATTCCACAGCTTCACCACCCTCCGGCTAAAGAAATGCCTCCTCTCTGTTCTAAAGGGATGTTCTTGTATTCTGAGGCTGTGCCCTCCAGCCCTAGAGTCCCCGCACTATAGGAAACATCCTCTTCACGTCCACTCTGTCTCGGCCTTTCAATATTCAATAGGTTAAAATGAGATTCCCCTTCATTCTTTTAAACTCTGTCAAGTACAGGCCCAGAGCCATCAAATGCACCTCACACGTTAACCCTTTCATTCCCAGGGCTCCCCGATCATGGACTTTGAACTCTGGGCCTAGAGCCATTGCTTTCTGCTGTCCTGTAACAGGATGACCAGACCTACACACAGTGAACCTGATTCTGCCGGTCGCGGGTGCAGGGGTGGTGGGGACTCGCTGAGATCTGTGTTGTTGTCCACAGGAGTGGCGTGCCCAATTTCTGTGCTGTGGCTCTGGCCCTCCAGCAGCTTGGCTACCGCGCCCTGGGGCTCCGGCTGGACAGTGGGGACCTGCTCCAGCAGTCGCTGGTGGTCCGACGCATGCTGCAGGCCTGCGCAGACAGGTAAGGGCAGACCCCGGCCGCCCCCGCCAGGTCCCTGTCTCCGGCTCCGGTCTCACCCGTCCCTGTCCTCACCCCCCTCTCCAGGTTTGGAGTGCCCTGGTTGTCAGAGATGCAGATCATCGTGACCAATAGCATCAGTGAGAAGGATCTGATGGATCTCCAGCAGCAGGTGAGGTGCAGGGATCCACCACGATGCAGGGGGAGAGAGGGGGGTGAAGACTGACCGGGGGATAAAAGAAAAGAGAGGTGTGTGTGTGGAGAAAGGATAGGAGTAAGGCTGAGAGGAGGGAGAGGGTGGGGAAAGAGGCAGAAAGGGGGGTTTGGAGAGGAAGAATGGGGGGGGGGGAGAGCCAGTGGAGAGAGAAACCAAGGGGGAAACATTTCTCCAAAGCAAACAAATATATCCCTCAATTTAACTGCTGGTTTCTGTCTTCATCCCCTCACTCCCTTCCCCTTCTCTTTACCTCACTCCCCCTTCGCATTACACTCCTTCCCTCTCACTCCCTCCCTCTCCCACAATCCCTCTCTCCTTCCCCGTCAATCCCCCCCTCCTCCATTTCTCTCACTCCCCTCTCCGCCTTTCCCTCACTCCGTTCCCCGTCCACCCTCAATCTCTCTCCCCCCCCCCCCGTCCCTCCTGCTGCGCACAGCCGAATGCGGTGGACTCTGTGGGAGTGGGCACTCACCTGGTCACCTGCCCCGTTCAGCCCTCGCTGGGCTGTGTGTACAAGGTAAGTCAAAAAAAAACAACAAAGATTTCGTCCTCCTCAACACCGCCAATAGGCATTTCAGCCAATCAGGCCCTTCCATACTGTTGGGTCAGAGACATGCCAGGGCACAGCAAGATTCCACAAGCATCAGAGTGATAAAAACTGGGTTAAGAGAATCACGGTGAAACTAACAGGCCCTTCGGCCCACATTCTCCCTACCCACCCATCTGCACCTTTCTTACCCATGTACCGGCTCAAATGCCCCTCCAAACTCATAGCACAGAACATCACAACACAGCACAGGCCCTTCGGCCCACAATGTTGTGCCTACCCTTTAACCCACTCCAAGACCAATCTAACATAGGTTCCCTCCTACATGGCCCCCCATTTTTCTACCATCATGTGACTATAAGACCATAAGATATAGGAGCAGAATAAGGCCATTTGGCCCATCGTGTCTACTCTGCTATTTCATAATGTTTGCTCCAATTTTCCTCTCAACCCCAATCTCCTGCCTTCTCCCGGTATTCCTTCATGCCCTGACCAATCAAGAATCTGTCAGCCTCTGCCTTAAATATACATAAAGACTTGGCCTCCACAGCTGCCTGTGGCAAAGAATTCCATAGATTCACCATGATCTGGCTAAAGAAATTCCTCCTCATCTCTGTTCTAAAAGGACGTTCCTCTATTCTGAGGCTCTGTCCTCTGGTCTTAGACTCCACCACCATAGGAAACATCCTCTCCTCATCCACTCTATCAAGGCCTTTCACCATTCAATAGGTTTCAATGAGGTCACCCCTCATTCTTCTGAATTCTAGTGAATACAGGCCCAGAGCCATCACTCTTCATATGACAAACCATTCAATACTGGAATCATTTTTGTGAACCTCCTTTGAACCCTCTCCAGTGTCAGCACATCCTTTCTAAGATAAGGGGCCCAAAAATGGTTACAATACTCTAAGTAAGGCCTCACCAGCGCTTTATAAAGTTTCAATATTACGTCCTTGCTTTTATACTCTACTCCTCTTGAAGTGAATACTAACATTGTATTTACTTTCCTCACCACAGACTCAACCTACAAATTTACTTTTAGGGAATCCTGCACAAGGACCCCCAAGTCCCTTTGCACCTCACTTTTTTGTATTTTCTCTCTATTTAGAAAATAGTCAACCCTTTCATTTCTTCTACCAAAGTGCATGGCCACACACTTACTGACACTGTATTACATCTGCCATTTCTTTGCCCATTCTCCTAACCTGTCTAAATCCTTCTGTAGTCTCCGTACTTACTCAAAGCCAGGGGTCCCCCAACCTTTTTGCACCGCGGACCGGTTTAATATTGACAATATTCTTGCGGACTGGCCGACCGGGGGGTGGGGGTGGGGGGTTTGTTCAAGTAGGGTTGAACTCACCTGAACATGTCTTTTACAGTTAAAGTTGCCAACTTTCTCACTCCCAAGTAAGGGACAAAAGCAGCAGTCAAATCCCGGGACACTTTACCCCAGGAAAGACTACCATGAAGCCTTGCGCGGGCACCTGTGTGCGCATGTGATGTGCGCATGCGTGTACGTGCCGATTTTTTTTCTCTACAAATCGGTTTTGGCTTAATCTTCCCGATTCTGTTAAGTGAAACTACACTGTACATACATTATTTCTACTTTATATAGGCCGTGTATTTATCATATCATTCCTGCTTTTACTATATGTTAGTGTTATTTTAGGTTTTATGTGTTATTTGGTATGATTAGGTAGGTTATTTCAAGTTCAACAGTGCGTGACAGGGAATGAGGAAAGGTGCAGCTGACTCCTATCGTTTCATATCGCCAAATCATATCATTTCCTCGCGGCCCCGTAGCACATGCTTTGCAGCCCAGTACCGGTCCGCAACCCGGTGGTTGGGGACCACTGCTCAAAGCTACCTACCCCTCCACCTATCTTTATACCTTATGCAAACTTTGCAACAAAGCCATCAATTCCATCATACAAATCATTAACATATAACATAAAAAGAATCGGCCCCAACACAGACCCCTGTGGAACATCACTAGTCACTGGCAGCAAACCAGAAAAGGCTCCCTTTATTCCCACTCTTTGCCTCATGTCAATCAGCCACTGCTTTATCCATGCTAGGATCTTTCCTGTAATACCACGGGCCCATAGCTTGTTAAGCAGCCTCATGTGTGGCACCTTGTCAAAGGCCTTCTGAAAATCCAAATACACAGCATCATCTAAATCTCCTTTGTCTATCCTGCTTGTTATTTCTTCAAAGAATTCCAACAGATTTATCAGGCAAGATTTTCCCTTGAGGAAACCATGTATATATCAAAAAGTGTGAAATAAGAGTGTCTTAAATGTCCCTAATGTATCTGCCTCTACCACCACACCTGACAGGGCGTTCCACGCACAACTACACTCTGTGTTTAAAAAAAAAACCCTGTCTCTGACTTCCCCACTACAGTTTCCTCCAATCACCTTAAAATTAATCTCCCCTGTGTTTGTTGTTTCCATCATGGGAAAAAATCTGTGGTTAAGAAGGGGTACAGTGTATTGGCCTTCATCAACCGTGTGATTGAGTTTAGGAGCTGAGAGGTAATGTTGCAGCTCTATAGGACCCTGGTCAGACCCCACTTGGAGTACTGTGCTCAGTTCTAGTCGCCTCACTACAGGAAGGATGTGGAAACCATAGAAAGGGTGCAAAGGAGATTTACAAGGATGTTGTCTGGATTGGGGAGCATGCCTTATGAGAATTGATTGAGTGAACTCGGCCTTTTCTCCTTGGAGTGACTGAGGATGAGAGGTGACCTGATAGAGGTGTATAAGATGATGAGAGGTATTGATCGTGTGGATAGTCAGAGGCTTTTTCCCAGGGCTGAAATGGCTAACACGAGAGGACACAGGTTTAAGGTGCTGGGGAGTAGGTACAGAGGAGATGTCAGGGGTAAGTTTTTTACGCAGAGAGTGGTGAGTGTGTGGAATGGGCTGCTGACAACGGTGGTGGAGGCGGGTACGATAGGGTCTTTTAAGAGACTTTTGGATAGGTACATGGAGCTTAGAAAAATAGAGGTCTATGGGTAAACCTAGTAATTTCTAAGGTAGGGACATGTTCAGCACAACTTTGTGGGCTGAAGGGCTTGTATTATGCTGTAGGTTTTCTATGTTTCTATGCCTCTGGCTCTCCACTAGATCTATGCCTCTTATCATCTTGTACGCCTCTGTCAAGTCACCTCTAGTCCTCCTTTGCTCCAGAGAGAAAACTCTTAGCTCACTCAAACTATCTTCATAAGACATGCTCTGTAATTCAAGCAGCATCCTGGTCAATCCCCTCCACACATCTCTGAGGCCTTTACTCATTGCTAAATTGGTTTATTATTGTCACGTGTACTGAGGACTCTTACTTCCTCAGGAGGCTAAAGAAGTTCAGAAGACCCCTTAGACCAGGGGCTCCCAACCTCTTTTATGCCATGGACCCCTACCATTAACAGAGGGCTCTGTGGACTCCAGATTGGGAACCCCTGTCTTAGACTGTCACGTACCTCGTGACGGGTTAAAGATCCAGCAGAAACGGAAAACACTTTGGAGTCCGGTATTGTTATTAACTAATGGTATTTATTAGTAACTATGCAATACAGTCATATAAATGCAGGTATATCAAACAGATTAGCAGTGATTATATATATCAGTAAATGTGGAAATATATGAAAGCCAAGCTTCTTCACATCTAGAGGTAAATAGGTAGTCTTACAATGATGAGTAAAGTTCAGTTCAGTTTGTGGTATTGAGTTGAGTAGTGATGGAGAGAGAGAGAGGGAGAGATTTGAGTCTTCAGGTGAGCTGACACCATCGATCTTCCCTTTGTCCTCCAAAATCCTTTGAGAGTCACTGACTGTGACCACAACAAAAGGGGACCGTTCTTCTGTGGTGGAGCTATCAACCCAGGCGAGGGTTGGACACACAAATAACTTCCCGCCGGTCACACCTTCTCCACACTGCGAGAGCCACTGACCGATCCGCCTGATCGATCCTCCAAAACCCACTTTTTCTGTGGGCCCAACAAAGCTCATTCAGTGTCCAAAATCATGTGTCTGAGATCTATCATCTGACCTTCTATTTATCTCCCCGTGCTGAATACCAACTGTCTCTCAAACAGCTCCTCCCTTTTCTGTCTGTAAGAATTTCCAAACAGGCAGCATCCTTGTAAACATACTGTGAGCAGTCTTCGCCTCTCCCTCTCTTAGAAACAAGAGGTCGGTGTTAAAAACCTCTCTCTCTTTTCATAAGCACAGTTCATAGGGGTAATTCAGGACCCCGTCACATAGACCCTCACCAATTTTTATCAATTCATCATAAAAATAACCTTTTCAGATGCATCATGACTCAGTACAGAAACTGCAGAGAGTTATGGACAGAGCTCAGCACGTCGCAGGAACCAGCCTCCCCTCCCTGGACTCTGTCTACACTTCTCACTGCCTCAGTAAAGCAGCCAACATAATCAAACACCCCACCCAGCCGAGACATTCTCTCTTCTCCCCTCTCCCACAGATACAAAAGCCTGAAAGCACGTATCGCCAGGGTCAAGGACAGCTTCTGTCATGCTGTTATGAGACTGTTGAATGGTCTCCAACTACGATGACCTCAAACTACCGTGTTATGACCTTACATCTTATGTGCCTGCACTTCACTTCTGTAACTGTAACACCACGTACTGCATTCTGTTACCGTTTTCCCATGCGCTTTTTAATGAAATGATCTACCTATATTTAAAAAAAATTGGACAGGTACATGGATATGAAAGATGTAGAGAAATATGGGCCAAATTGGTAAGTAAGACCAGTTTGGATGGTCAGCATGGGGACGGTGGGGCTGAATGGCCTATTTCTGATTTGTATTACTCTATGAAACTGACACATGGCTGGCACCCTCCCCCTGAACCCTTGCTGCATCCTTCCTAACTTTGCCAAAGTTTGGATTGTTGACATCAGGTGGCCAGCCACGTTACTCTGAGCTCTGGGGAAATAACCTTCTCTGCTCTGGAACCTGCCTGATGGTTGGGACATTGTGGTTGAGAGCTCCCTCCCTCCCGGATCTCCTGGGACAGGCTGAGACAAGCTGAAACTTCTTTTGATGCACAGTGGATGTGTCACAGCCTGTAATGGAAACACCGGTGCCCAGGAATGGAAAAGAATGACAGAAAGTGGTGGATAAACGCAGTCCACCACAGGCAAAACCCTCCCCACTACTGGGCTCATTTAAATGGAGCATTGTCACGAGAAAGCAACATAGGTAATCAAAGACACCTCCATCACAATGTGCATTGCTAATGTTGGAGCCCAAGTGCGGAGGAAAGGCAGACTCCGATATGGAGATGGTGACCAGAATTTATTCATAAGAATTCCAACAGAACATCGGTGGCTTGGCCAAGCGACACCGCGAGACGTAGCATTCTCAAAACTAGTGCTCCGTGATTAGCGATAATCAGGCGTCCACTTAAATAATAAAAGTAACACGGAATCCTGAGCCTATCAAAATAAACTTAACGAGCTGAAACAGAAAGCAGTAGCAGACCGCATTACGAAGAGCGAGTTGCTCAAGAAAAACACAGGGAACTCTATAAACGATTAGCAACGCTCATTGAACAACAAATAACCAATTCAGGTGGTCAGAACCCAGTGCTTTCCAGCGCCCCACACAGGTCTGAAGAGCTCATTACACCGCCACTATCCAGGCCCTGTTCTCTTCTCGTTACTACCATCAGAAAGGAGGTACAGGAGTCTTAGCAAGTTCAGGAACTGTTATTACCCTTCAACACCAGATGTAGATAACTTCACTCACCACAACTCAGAACTGTTTATGTACAGTTGTTTCCATAAATTCTATAGTATTTCTTTTTTCCCCTGTAAATGCCTGCAAGAAAATGAATATGAAGAGAGTATATGGTAAGATAATATAGATTTATTTTTTATAGGCATCCGTTAGTCTCATGAGACCATGGATTTGCGCCTTGGAAGGTCTCCAGGGCGCAGGCCTGGGCAAGGTTGTGTGAAAGACCAGCAGTTGCCCATGCTGCAACTCTCCCCTCTCCACGACACCGATGTTGTCCAAGGGAGGGGCATTAGAACCCATACAGCTTGGCACCAGTGTCGTCGCAGAGCAATGTGTGATTAAGTGCCTTGGTCAAGGACACAACATGTTGCCTCGGCTGGGGCTCGAACTCACGACCTTCAGATCACTAGACGAACACCTTAACCACTTGGCCACATGCCAAGATTTATTTATAACTTTGAATTTTGAATTGTGCTCTGGGAAAGGGAGCCCCCTCATTTATTGGGACGGATTGTGGACCAGCTCCCCCCCCCCCCCGTCCGGGACAGGACAGGAGAGGTGGTTGTGGACACAGTGGTCAGATGGCCACTCAGCTGCCCGCTCTTTGGCCAGTCCCCACTTTGGGATTGATGGGTCACTTCCCAGTGATCTACAGCCGTGCTCCCCGGGATTGGGGGAGTTCCTGCCTTCCAGTGGCTGACCTGCTCCTTCCTCTGCAGCTGACGCAGGTGAACAGCAAACCCCGCATGAAGCTTACTGAGGATGAGGACAAGATGACCCTCCCGGGGAAGAAAACTGCCTACAGATTTTTCAGGGCTGACGGTGAGTGCTCGGGGCCGGATCAGAATCAGGTTTATTATCACTGACATAAGTTGTGAAACTTGTTGTTTTGCGACAGCAGTACAGTGCAGTACAAAAATGTACTCTAAATGACAATGAGAAATATATATAGTGCAGAGAGAGAGCAAAAATATTGAGGCAGTGTTCCTGGGTTCATGCACCATTCGGTGATAGCATCCGCCAGTGCCTGTCTCATCCTCCCCCTCGTCACTCCCCTTTGCACTCTTGGACCCAAAGCAAGGTCCTTCCTCCACAGACGCTGCCTGACGTGCTTTCCCCTTGGGGAGTCAACACTTCCCCAGAGCCCCTGGTAGTGGCCTCAAGGTCTCCCTTGGGTAGAGCCATTGCCTCACAATTCCAGAGAACCAGGTTGGATCCCAGCCTACACTCTCTAGTCTGTGATTCCTCAGCCCTGGGGAAAAGGCTGCTGAAATAGCTTATCTCTTTACTTCACCCATCATCTTGTGATTCATCCTCCCCTCCCTCCATCTCCTCCCCCTAACTCCTCACCTTTTTTTCTCCAGTTCTGATGAAGGGTCTCAGCCCTAAACGTCGACTGTATTCTTCTCCATAGATGCGGCCTGGCCTGCCGAATTCCTCCAGCACTTTGTGTGTGTTGCTTGGATTTCCAGCATCCGCAGATTTTCTCTTGTTTTTTGAGTTGGGACTACAACCAAGGGTTCAGGATGAGAAGTTTAAGCAGAACATGAGGGGAAACCTCTTCACTCAGAGGGTCGTGAGAGTGTGGAACGAACGAGCTGCCAACGCAAGCGGTGCATGTGAGCTCGATTTCAACAATTAAGAGAAGTTTGGATAGGTGCATGGATGGCAGGGGTATGGAGAGTTATGGTCCCAGTGCAGGTCGATGGGAGTAGGCAGATTTAATGGTTAGGCATGGACTAGATGGGCCAAAGAGCCTATTTCTGTGCTGCACTTTTCTATGACACTATTCCAACGACGACAATTAATCTATGAAATTGCCAGATTCAAGTGGCATGACCCATGTTACAGAAAAACTAAGAAGTTTCTAGAAAAATACAAAACCAGCTATGCTACAATTATTGGAAAATTCAGTGAACAATTACACATAGGGGTGATTATATAAAAATATAACCAAGCACTGGGTGTCCCTTGGTTAAAAAGGCTTGCCTTTATCAGTCGAGACATTGAGTTCAAAACTCAGGAAGTTACTTTGCAACTTTATAAAACTCTAGTTAGGCTGCATCTGCAGTGTTGCAGACAGTTCTGGTCATCTCATTGTAGGAAGGATGTCGAGGCTTTGGAGAGGATCCAGAAGAGGTTTATCAGGATGCTGTCCGGATTAGAGGGCATGTGCTGTAACAAGAGGTTGGCTTGTTTTCTGTGGAGCGGCGAAGGCTGAGGGGGGATCGGATAGAGGTTTATAAGATTATCGGAGACATAGATAGAGTAGACAGACAGTATCTGTTTCCCAGGGTTGAAATATCTAATACCAGAGGGCACGCATTGAAGGCGAGAGGGGGTAATTTCAAAGGAGATGTGAGAGGCAAGTTCTGTTTACACAGAGAGTGGTGGAATGAGCTGCCAGGGGTGGTGGCAGAGACAGATACTTGAGGGACTTTTAAGAGACGTTTAGAAAGGCACATGAATGTGAGGGAGATGGAGGATGTGGACATTGTGTAGGCAGAAGGGGTTAGTTTGATTGGCCAGTTGGTTCAGCACAACATCGTGCACTGAAGGGCCCATTCCTGTCCTGTACTGGTCTATGTTCGTAAGAAAGTTAAACTGCAATAACAAATAACAATCGTACACCCTAATCGAATAAAAGTTAATGAGAGTTCTCCCTCTCACTAACTCGCCCTCAGGAAGCCCCTTTCTCGACCTGTTGATGCTGGCCAGTGAGCCGGTGCCCGAGGCTGGTGAGGAGGTTTGGTGTCACGTCCTGCGTCCCGGAGGAGGGGCTGTCCCAGTGACAGCAACCAGAGTGGAGCTCCTTCACCACGTTTACTACGAGCGCGGGCAGGTGAGTGACGGCACCCCAGCATTGTGGCAGGCGAGCGGTTTGTACAGCTACCGAGAAAGCAAGAAGCTTCTAGAAAGATACAGAATCGGCTACACGACCATTACTGGAAAATTCACCGAACAATTACACATTACAAATTATAAGCAAGCATAGGAAAGTTGAACTACAGGGAAAGTAACAATTCTAAAGCCTAATATCTTTTCCACCTTCTCACTTCATCCCCCTCCTCCACTCAGCCGCCTTTCTCTCCACCCCCCACCCCAAACCTTCTTATTGTGGCTTCTTCCTCTCCCTTTCCAGACCGGATAAAGGGTCTGGGCCCAGATCGTCGACTGCTACTCCACTCCGTAGATGCTGCCTGACCTGCTGAGTTCCGGCATTTTGTGTGTGTTCTCTGGATTTCCAAAAACTCTTGTGCTTATTCTAATCGGACATCTGTTCCCCTTGACTCTAAATCTATGCCCTCTAGTTTTATCAATCCCTGATTTGGGGGAAAGATTCCTGCAGCTACCCTATCTTTACCCCTCATAATCTCAACCTTGATCCCTCAATCTAGCCTTCAGAAAGCAGCCAGCTTAAACGAAGACCCTCTCCTCAGATGGAAGATAGAAAAAGCTGAAAATAGGCACAACCAGACGCAAGGACAGCTTCTACCCCGTTCCTACCAGTCTCTTGAATGGATCTCTCTTTCAGTTACGATGAACCATTGATCTCCCAATCTGCCTCAGTGTGACCATAAAACCATGGACAAGGGAGCAGAATTAGGCCATTCAGCCCATCGAGTCTGCTCTGCTCTTCTGTCATGGCTGATCCCAGATCCCATTCAACTCCATACACCTGCCCTCTCACCATATCCCTTGATGTCCCAACCGATCAGGAATCTACCAACTTGGGCTTTAAATATACCGACGGACTTGGCCTCCACCGCAGTCTGTGGCAGAGCATTCCACAGATTCACCCGTCTTTTGCTAAAATATTCCTCCTTACTTCTGTTCTAAAAGGTCACCCCCTAGTTCTGCACAGCCCTACCAGAGGAAACATCCTCTCCACATCCACCTTATCTGGTCCTTTCAACATTTGGTAGGTTTCAATGAGCTCTCCCTGCATTCTTCTAAATTCCAGTGAGTACAGGCCCAAAGCTGCCAAATGCTCCCCGTGTTAACCCCTTCATTCCAGAATCATCTTCATGAACTTCCTCTGGACTCTCTCCAGTGACAACACATCCCTTCTGAGATATGCGGCTCAAAACTGTTGACAATACTCCAAGTGTGGCCTGACTAGTGTTTTATAAAGGCTCAGCATTATCTCCTTGCTTTTATATTCTATTCCCCTTGAAATAAATGCCAACTTTACATTTGCCTTCTTTACCACAGACTCGACCCGTGAATTAACCTTCTGGGAGTCCTGCACGAGGACTCCTTAGACCCTCTGCATTTCTGATGTTTGAACCTTCTCCCCATTTAGATAATAGTCTGCACCATTGTTCCTTTGACCAAAATGCATTATCATACATTTCAAACACTGTATTCCATCTGCCACTTTTTAGCCCATTCTTCCATTTTGTCTAAGTCCTGCTGCCATCGCATTGCTTCCTCAGCACTACCTACCCCTCCACCGATCTTCGTATCTGTTACGTACACGCAACACTGTAAAAGTATCAGCAGCAATGGAACACACCTGGAGTCTGTTTTTGATGTTAAAATCCACTACCTTTATTATAACTACTAAATATAGTAACTTAACCAGGTGATGAAAAGTTAGCAGTGTTATGCATATATAGGTGTAGAGATAAAGTTCCCAAACTTATTCAAGCTCAAGATGGCAAGAGTTACAGTCCTACGATGGTATATAAGAAAGTTCAGTTCAATCCTCGGGTTAATTAATGTGAGATATTTGGAATCCAAAGGCGAATGTTGTGAGAAGGCAATTAAGTCGAGATTCCACAGATTCCACGAAAGCAATACAAAATAACAAAAGCAGTAGGTTTTATCTCTGAAGTTGTTCCACTCCACACACAAACTATCACCAACAGTAGCTTATCACCAAGGGGACCATCTTCAAGGGAACCACCATCCAGGCAAGGGTAGACACACCGGTAGATTCCACACGGTTACCCCAAACACACAACGTGATAACCACTTATCCAGTTCCACGACATACGAAATAACTCCAACAGTGATTTGCCACAGGGGTGCCTTTCTCAGTGAACTACCACACCCAGACAAAGGGTAACACACAGGTGGTATTCACAAAGGTTTTCCCCTCACCAGAGAACCCACTCCTGTGGGTTAACTACATGACAATCACACTTTCGTATCCGAATGGAATCAAACTCACCCTTACGGGCTACTTGGAGAGAGTCCAAACAGTGATCTCTTTATCACTAGGTTTCTTCTGTTTCAAACCTTTCTCTCCCCTCCTCTTTCTCTGCAAACTTCTTCTAGTTGCAGTATTTTGTGAGAGTCGTTTATCAATACTCTGGATCGATCTCAACTCGCCCCTTTTGGGCTACTGAAAGTTTAAACCAGCGACCCCACTCACTGGTGTCTTTCCTTGATCGAAACCATCTCAACTCTGAACTGTGTCTCTGTATGTGTGTCTGTAAGAGGATCATCTGACCTTGCTTATTCAAAACAAACTGCGAAAAACCATAAATATTCATTGTCCATCAAACAACTCCACCTCTCTCACCATAGTAACCAAGCAATTTTGCAGTCAGCAGAAATCCAACAGTGTCCCAAAAGTCAGTCTCATTCTCTCTGTTTTAAAGTGACAGTCCAGAGAAAAAATGAACCCTAGGGGTATATAACAGCATCATCTGCAAACTTTGCCACAAAGCTATCAATTCCATTATCCAAATCATTGACTAACATTGTGAAAAGCAGTGGTCCCAATACTGACCCCTGAAGAACACCACTAGTCATTGGTGCCTGTCAGCTATTCCGCTATCCATGCCAGTAACTTTCCTGTAACACCACAGGATTTTATCTTGTTAAGCAGCCTCATGTGTGGCACCGTAATCAAACGCCTTCTGAAAATCCAAGTAAATAACATCCACCGCCTCTCCTTTGTCCACTTCCTCAAAGAACTCTAACAGATTTGTCAGGCAAGATTTCCCTTTACAGAAACCATGCTGACTTTGACTTATTTTATCATTAGTCCCCAAGTACCTCGAAACCTCATCCTTAATAATCGACCCCAACACTTTCCCATCCATTGAGGTTAGGCTAACTGGCCTATAATTTCCTTTCTTTTGTCTTCTTCCCTTCTTAAAGAGTGGAGTGACATTTGCAATCTTCCAGTCCTCAGGGACCATGCCAGAATCAAGTGATTCTTGAAAGATCTTGACCAATGCGTCTGTTATCTCTTCAGCAACCTCTCTCAGGACTCTGGGATGTAGTCCATCTGATCCAGGTGACTTATCCACCTTAAGAACTTTGAGTTTGCCCAGCACTTTCTCCTTTGTAATAGCAATGGCACTCACTCCTGCTCCCTGACACTCACAGACCTCCAGCACACTGCTAGTGTCTTCCACGGTGAAGACTGAGGCAAAGTAGGCATGAGCACAAGCTGCTCTAAAAAGCCTTCTCGTGGGCATTCAACAAATTCCCTCTCTTGCGATTGAACACCAAACTGTTTTTTTCCCAGTCCCCTTGCATATTGAAGTCCCCCATTTCAATTGTGTCATTACTCTTATTACATGCTCTTTCCAGCTCCCTTTGCAGTCTCAACCCCACATCTTGGCCACTATTTGGAGGCCTATATATGATTCCCATAATGGTTTTTTACCCTTGCAGTTTCTTAGCTTTACCCACAAAGCTTTAACATTCTCTGACCCTGTCACTTTGTTCTAAGGATGTAATTCCATCTCTTACCGACAGAGCCACATCACCGCCTATGTCTTCCTGCCTGTCTTTTTGATACAAAGTCTATCCTATGATGTTAAGCTCCCAACTATGGCCTTCTTTCAGCCACGACTCAGTGATACCCACAACATCATACCGACCGATCTCTAACTGCGCCACGAGTTCGTCCACCTTATTCCAAATGCTGTGCACATTTAAATACAGCACCTTCAGTCCTGCATTCTTCACCCTTTTGAATTTTGCTTCTGTGGTACAATTAGTCTTTGCTCTGTCTGCATTTGTACTCAATCATTGGCTTGTCGTTCCTTACATTCATGATCTGTCTGAGTGGAATGTGAACATCAGCCCGTCACTAGACATTCTCTCTTCTCCCCTCCTCCCTTGGGCAGGAGATACAAAAGCTGAAAGCTCATACCACCAGGATCAAGCACAGCTTCTATCATGCTGTTATACGAATATTGAAAAAGCTTTTCACTGTGCCTCAGTACACCTGATAGTATAGCTAATAATCACAATGATATCGCCACCTAATCCCCCCTGCTCCAGGGGAAACAGACCAGCTTTTCACCCTCTCTACCCTGCGACATTCTTCAGTTTGCTGGTCGTACCTAGTCCTCCATGTTCGGGGGAGAACAACCTGCCCAACCTCCTTCAACAGTGAAAACCTTCACACTGCTGTTGAGGACACAAGGCTGCTTGCCGTCCCTAAATAACGTCGGTAAATTTGTATATTACTGTCACCTGTACCGAGCTTCAGTTTTAAATAAAAGCTTGTTTTCCATGCCGTTCTGAGGTAAGACCCGAGGTTTGCTCGATTTAACTGCTGGGCCGAACTGGAAAGGTGGCAGGGTCCAGGCCTGAGAGTGTATCAAGCAACAGGACCAGGGTCTCTGAGCGAGGATCAACCCCAGGTTTGCTCGATTTGAGCGTTAGCATGTAGTGATGACTGGTTTTGTGGCTGTGGACTTACTTTGGTGAAATTCAATTCTGATTCCTATTT
This sequence comes from Mobula birostris, assembly GCF_030028105.1. Taxonomy (NCBI): domain Eukaryota; kingdom Metazoa; phylum Chordata; class Chondrichthyes; order Myliobatiformes; family Myliobatidae; genus Mobula; species Mobula birostris. The sequence goes on along the minus strand of NC_092372.1, from coordinate 223,390,827 downwards.
GCTTATTTTCATTGTTTGCACGATTTGTTTATTCTCCCCTGCACATTGGGTGTTTGACAAGTCTTTTTTTAAAAATTGAACTCTGTTGAGTTTCTTTGTTCTGTGGCTGCCTGTAGGGAAATGAGTCTCAACATTGTACACATACTCTGCACTTTGATTCTTACAGATAATTCCATCACTGCATTGAGGTAGCGTAAGGGAAAACAGTAACAATGCAGAGTAGAGTGTTACTGTTACAGAGAAAGTGCAGACAGACAATAAGGTACAAGGTCATAATGAGGTAGATTCCAAGGAGTGAATATCACCACTTGCCTCTCCTGGTCCAACCACATAGAATCCACAGCCAGCTCTACTTCCCCATGAGTCTAACGGAATTCAGAACATCCTCTTTAACCCTCACCAATTTTTATTGATTCACCATAATAAAAAAATCCTGTCTAGATGCTTCCCAGCTCGGTACAGAAACTGCTCTGCCTGGGACCACCAGAAACTGCAGAGAGTTGTGGACAGAGTTCAGCACGTCACGGGGCCCCAGCCTCCCCTCCCTGGTCTCTGTCTGTACTTCTCGCTGCCTCAGTAACACAGCCAACGTAATGACAGACCCCTCCCACCCCAGACATTCTCTCTTCTCCCCTCTGCCACTGGGCGGGAGATACAAAAGCCTGAAATCTCGTAGCACCAGGCTGAAGGACAGCTTCTAACCTGCTGTTATAAGACAATCAAACAGTTCCCTGGTACAAAAAGATGAGCTCTTGATCTCACTGTCTATCTCGTCACGGCCTTGCACCTTATTGTGTGCCTGCACTACACTGTCTCTGCAACTGTAACGCTCTATTCTGCATTCTGTGATTGTTTCCCCCTGTGCCACCTTGATGTGACTGGTCTGCAGGGCCAGTGTGGCAGTAATCAAACACTTCCCATTGTGTCCAAACCCAGATGGCACACACAGGTCCTCACGTGGGATCTGAGGATGAATTTCTCCCCCAGAGGGAGGTTACAATCTGGAACACACTGCCTGATGAGGCAGAGACTTGCAGAATGTTGAAGGGTTCCATCTCCAAGACACCTAAAGCTCTGGACCAGGTGTAGTAGATGCCTGGTATGGAGGCTCCAATGCACAGGATCGAAAGAGGTTACAGAAGCTTGTAAACTCAGCCAGCTCCATCAAAGGCATCTTCAAAAGGCGATTCCTCAAGAATGTGATGTCCATCGCGAAGGACCCTCACCATCTGGGGCATGCCCTCTTCTCATTCTTACTGTTGGAGAGGAGACCCACACTCAGTGTTTCAGGCTACACACATCAAAGCTGCTGGTGAACGCAGAAGGCCAGGCAGCATCTCTAGGAAGAGGTACAATCGACATTTCGAGAACTCAGTGTTTCAAGAACTGTTTTTTCCCACCGCCACCACATTCCTGAAGAGTTCATGATCACTACCTCACTATTCCTCTTTTGCAGTTGTTATTCTTATGTTTATTACTTACAGTAATTTTCTTGTCTTGCTGCGACAGAACAACAAATTTCATGGCACATTGCCACAGGAGTGTAGAGGTTAACTTAAGAACATAAGAATCAGGAGCAGGAGTCGGCCATCTGGCCCTTCGAGCCTGCCCCGCCATTCAGTAAGATGATGGCTGATCTGACCATGTCACTATTACATCTGGTGGGGTGGAGATACGTCTCTACCTAAGGAGGTGTAAGGTGAACCTTCCCTTCGTTAGCCTGCAGGTCACCCTTGGGCTAGGTGTAGTATCTGCTTAACGCCGTGATCAGGGTGACGTGAAGCCGTGGGAGCAGGTGGTGGATGGTCGTATGAGCAGCCGGTGCAGATCACAAGTCCCGGTTCTGCAGCCACTGACGCCAGGCGGACAATCTCTGAAGAGTATTGATAATGGTTGGGCTCACCCAGGAAAAGGCAATAGCAAACTTTGCTTAGAAAAATTGGCCAAGAGCAATCATGGTCAAAGACCATGATCACCCACGTCATACGACACGGCCCATAATGAACGACATCTCCAGCGATCCGGGTACAATTCCCGTCGCCGTCTGTACGTTCCCCCTGTGACCGCGTGGGTTTCCTCCAGGTGATCTGGTTTCCTCCCGCATTCCAAAGTCATGCGGGTTAGTGGGTTAATTGGTTACGCGGGTGTAACTGAGTGGTAGTGCTCATTGGTTAATTGGTTACTCAGGCGTAACTAGCAGTAGGTGCTCATTGGTTAATTGGTTACGTGAGTGTAACTGAGGAGTAGGGCTCATTGGACCAGGTGGCCCTGTTACCATGTCGTATCTCTGGAGCTGTGATGATTAAATGGGATTAGTGTGGATGGGCTAGCATGGACAGAGTGGGCCAAAGGGCCCATTCTGCTGGACACCTCTCAGTTGCAGGAAACGTGGGAGTAGAGCAGAGTCTAGGACCAGAGGACACAGCCTCAGAATAGAGGGATGTACATCTAGAACAGATATGAGGAGGCATTTCTTTAGTCAGAAGGTGATGAATCTGCGGAATTCGTTGTCACAGTTGGCTGTGGAGGCCGAGTCACTGGGTGTTTTTAAAGTGGAAGTTGACAGGTTCTTGATAGTCAAGGCATCAAAGGTTAGTCATAGTAGTCATAGTCATAGTCATACTTTATTGATCCGGGGGGGAAACTGGTTTTCGTTACAGTTGCACCATAAATAATAAATAGTAATAAAACCATAAATAGTTAAATAGTAATATGTAAATTATGCCAAGAAATAAGTCCAGGACCAGCCTATTGGCTCAGGGTGTCTGACCATCCAAGGGAGGAGTTGTAAAGTTTGATGGCCACAGGCAGGAATGACTTCCTATGACGCTCTGTGCTGCATCTCGGTGGAATGAATCTCTAGCTGAATGTACTCCTGTGCCCACCCAGTACATTATGTAGTGGATGGGAGACATTGTCCAAGATGGCATGCAACTTGGACAGCATCCTCTTTTCAGACACCACCGTGAGAGAATCCAGTTCCATCCCCACAACATCACTGGCCTTACGAATGAGTTTGTTGATTCTGTTGGTGTCTGCTACCCTCAGCCTGCTGCCCCAGCACACAACAGCAAACATGATAGCACTGGCCACCACAGACTCGTAGAACATCCTCAGCATCATCCGGCAGATGTTAAAGGACCTCAGTCTCCTCAGGAAATAGAGACGGCTCTGACCCTTCTTGTAGACAGCCTCAGTGTTCTTTGACCAGTCCAGTTTATTGTCAATTCGTATCCCTGGGTATTTGTAATCCTCCACCATGTCCACACTGACCCCCTGGATGGAAACAGGGGTCACCGGTACCTTAGCTCTCTTCAGGTCTACCACCAGCTCCTTAGTCTTTTTCACATTAAGCTGCAGATAATTCTGCTCACACCATGTGACAAAGTTTCCTACCGTAGCCCTGTACTCAGCCTCATCTCCGTTACGGGGAGAAGGCAGGAGAATGGGGTTGAGAGGGATAATAAATCAGCCAGGATGGAATGGCAGAGCAGACTCGATGGGCCGAATGGCCTAATTCTGCTCTTATGGTCTTAGAAGGCAGGATGGAACCAACACCTCCCGTTCTAACTCTGCATCCCTTTTGGTTTCAGATGTCCAGGGATGCACCCAGCATGACGGAGATCAGGAGCTATGCCCAGGACTCACTGAGCAAGCTCCCCGCCCAGCACAAATGCCTTGTGGAGCCAGTCCCGTACCAGGTAGGAGACCAGATCTGCCGCTGCCCCGGATTCGGTGTTGGCTCAGTGAAGTGTTTACTCAGAACGTTCTTCCTTGTCCAGAGTGCGGAGTAGAATTGAATGAGAAAGATTAGTTTTATCTATCAAAAGTACATCAAAACATACAGTGAAGTACATCATTTCTGTCAAATCAATCCAGCAATGTTTTAAGATGAAGATAAAGATTAGCGTTATTTGTCACGTGTACGTCCAAACATGAAAACACACGGGAAGTGTTTCGTTTGCGTCAACGACCAACACAGTCCAAGGATGTGCTGTTGACAGCCCACAAGTGTCGCCGTGCTTCTGGACACCATAACGTGCCCACAACTCACTCACCATAACCCCTATGTCTTTGGAATTTGGGAGGAAACCAGAGCACCCGGAGGAAACACACATGACAGGGAGAACAAACAAGCCCTTTACTGATGGCAGCGGGAATCAAACCGCAGTCATTGTCTGCTGGCGCTGTAAAGTGATTGCGCTGACAGCAATGCTACCGGATTTACAAAAACGGCGCCAGGACTTGAGGGTCTGAGTTATAGGGAGAGGTTGGGCAGGCTGGGACTTTGTTGTTAGAAGGTGGGGAACTGAGTGGTGACTTTACAGAGGTGTATAAAGTCAAAATGGTTCAATAGCTCCATTTAATATCAGAGAATGTATACAATATACAACCTCTAACTCTTACTCGTCACAGACATCCTGGAATATCAGAGAATGTATACGGTATACAGTCTGAAACTCTTACTCATCACAGACATCCTGGAATATCAGAGAACGTATACGGTATACAGTCTGAAACTCTTACTCATCACAGACATCCTGGAATATCAGAGAACGTATACGGTATACAATCTGAAACTCTTACTCTTCACAGACATCCTCGAATATCAGAGAACATATACGGTATACAATCTGAAACTCTTACTCTTCACAGACATCCACGAAGCAAGAAACCCCAAAGACTGAATGATAGGAACATCAGAACCCCAAAGCCCCCCTCCCTCTCCCCGCCCCCTCCCATGCACAAGCACCAACCCTCCCCCTCCCCCCACTTGTGCCAGAGGAATCATTGACCCCCCCCCCAACCCCCACTATGCAAGCGATGGCAAAAACCCCAAAGAGACCGTGATCCATAGTCTATCAAAAGCTGCAGGCGGTTAACCCAGCACCTGCGTATCTCATCATTGGGTCGGGCAGGGTGAACGCTCGCAGATGTACTCACCAGGGAAAGGGAATTACAATCCAGAAGGGAAGGATTTAAAACAGACCCAGGAAGCAGCTTTTCCGCATGGAGTGTGGCTCATATATGGAGTGAGCTGCCAGAAGAAGTGGCTAGGACAGGTATATTAACCATTGAAAAGCTACAACAATAGGAAGGGGTTAGAGAGATATGGGCCAAGCACAGGCAAATGGGACCAGTTTGAGATGGGAATTGAAATGAATTGAATTGACTTTATTTCTTACATCCTTCATATACATGAGGAGTAAAAATCTTTACACTATGTCTCCATCTAAATGTGCAATGTGCAATTTATAGTAACTTGTAATAAATAGTATGTACAACAGGACAGTCAATATAATGTAGAAATACAATTGTATCAGTGTGAATTAATCAGTCTGATGGCCTGGTGGAAGAAGCTGTCCCGGAGTCTGTTGGTCCTGGCTTTAATGCTGTGGTACTGTTTCCCGGATGGTAGCAACTGGAACAGTTTGTGGTTGTGGTGACTCAGGTCCTCAATGATCCTTCAGGCTCTTTTTACACCCCTGTCTCTGTAAGTGTACTGAATAGTGGGAAGTTCACATCTACAGATGCGCTGGGTTATCCGCACCACTCTCTGCAGAGTCCTGCGATTGAGGGAAGTACAGTTCCCATACCAGGCAGTGATGCAGCCAGTCAGGATGCTCTCAATTGTGCCCCTGTAGAAAGTTCTTAGGATTTGGGGACTCGTGCCAAACTTCTTCAACCGTCTGAGATGAAAGAGGCGCGGTTGTGCTTTTTTCACCACACAGCTGTTCACCCCTCGACCCCTGATCCATTGATGTCAATAGGGGTTAGCCTGTCTCCATTCCTCCTGTAATCCACAACCAGCTCCTTTGTTTCTGTGACATTGAGGGAGAGGTTGTTTTCTTGACACCACTGTGTCAAGGTGATGACTTCTTCCCTGTAGGCTGCCTCATTATTGGTTGAAATAAGGCCAATCAGTGTAATATCATTGGCAAATTTAATTAGCAGATTGGAGCTGTGGGTGGTGACACGTTCATGGGTATACAGGAGGGGTCTTAGGACACAGCCCTGAGGGGCTCCTGTGTTGAGGGTCAGAGGGGCAGAGGTGAGGAACCCCACTCTTACCACCTGCCGGCAATCTGACAGGAAGTCCAGGATCTAGCTGCACAAGGCAGGGTCAAGGCCAAGCTCTCTGAGCTTCTTGTCGAGCCTGGAGGGAATTCTCACATAAGCATCCTTCTTCTCCAGATGTGTAAGGACGGTATGTAGAGCTGTGGCTATTGTGTCATCTGCCAATCGGTTGTGTCAGTAGGCGAACTGTAGGGGGTCCAGTGTGGGTGGTAGCAAACTGCAGATGTAGTCCTTGACCAGCCTCTCAAAGCATTTGCTTATTATTGAGGTGAGTGCAACAGGATACCAGTCGTTCAGACATGTTACCTTGGTCTTTTTAGGAACAGGAACAATGGTGGATGTTTTGAAGTAGGAAGGCACTCTACAATGGGGGAGGGAGAGATTAAAAATGTCTGTAAACACACCAGCCAGTTGTGCCATGCACATCCTGAGTACCCACCCTGGAACAGTCCGGTCCTGCAGCCATGAGCTAGTTGGGCCGAACAGCCTGTTCCTGTGCTGTGGTGACACAGTCATCGGTAATGAGTGGTACAAAACTCTCAGCAAATGACTGTGTCCAGTTACCTACCCTGGGCACATTCACCAGGCTGACACAGTGGCGTGGCGGGTCGGGCTGCTACCTCTCATCTCCCGAGATCCCGGTTTCGATCCTGAGCTATGGCGCTGTGTCCGCGCGTTTCCAATGATATGTGCGTCAGCAGGTGAATCAGCCACTGTAGGTTGTTCCTAGAGTGTGAAGGTGGTGGTGGGGGGGAGATAGAACCTGGGGGGCAGTCTGTGGGACTGAGGGGAGATTACTAAAGTGAGACAAGTCTAAAATGTCATCATAAAGTGTCACTTTAAATGGATGCCACAAAGTTTTCAAAAGTCCATCCGGTTCCTCACATCATCCGCGATTAAGCGGCCGGTGAGCTAGATGGCACGGAGGCTGGAGGAATTCTTTCTGAGGTTGAGTGGAGCCCAGGGGCAACACCACTGGTCCCAGTAGCCAAGAATAATGGGCCCGGCTAGTTCAGTAGGTCGAGTGTGGGGCTCTCGATCCCAGGGTCAAGGGTTTGGGCCTCATGTTGGGCACCTTGCTTAAAGTAAACATGAAGTTAGACCAACATTAAGGACTCCCATGTCTTCCTGTTACAAAACATAACATAGAGGATTAAATGCTTCCTAAATGACATTATTTATAAAATCCATTCTAAAATTAGAACAAAGAACAGGAGCAGGGCCTTCAGCCCACGATGCTGTGCCGAACTAATTTAGCTAATCCCAGAATAACACGCAGAATGCTTCAGGAACTTGGCAAGCCAGGCGTTATCCATGGTGAGGAGTAGACAGAAGATGTTTTAGGTCGAGGCCCTTCATTGGGACTAACTCCTGACAGAGGTTTATAAGATTATGAGAGGTATAGATAGAACAGACAGACGGTATCTGTTTCCCAGGGACGAATCTCTAATACTAGAGAGCATGCACTTAAGTTGAGGGTGGGAAGTTGAAAACTTGCGGGGCAAGTTTTTACACAGAGAGGAGCTGCAACCTCATTTTCTTGCCTTCTCGTTGTAACCCTTAACCCTTAACCCCCTCAATCACTTGACCTCCACGGCCGCTCATGGCAACGAATTCCACGGATTCACTGCCCTCTGGCTAAAGAAATCCCTCCTCACCTCAGTTTTAAAGGGACTTCCCTTCATTCTGAGGCTGTGGCCTCCGATCTGAGACTTTCCTATTGGGGGAGACGTCCTCTCCATGTCTGCTGTACCCTGGCCTTTCAGTATCTGGTAGGTTTCAGTGAGGTCCAGCCACCCCTCCCCCATCAGTTTCACTTCCATTTAGGACCCTCCTGCCACTGAATTGGAGACGGAGATTTGCAAAGTTGTAGCTTCTTTCCTCCACCTGATTTAGCGGCTGTTTAAATGCAGGACTTTCTCTGTCTTCTACAGGTTGCCATCTCGATGGAGCTTCACAGGCTACTGAGCGAGCTGGCACAGGAGAGGGCCCCTGTCCCTGAGGAGTCCCACTGCGCAGAGTAAAGTTCGGTTCCACTGGGATGTGAAATCAGATGCGTTCAGAGCCTTAGAGCCAATCCCCTGGAGAGGGGAGTCATCACCTCACTTGTTCCAGGTTCTCAGACACAGATCAAGGGGCTCGACCTCCCCCCCCCACCCCCCGCCACTGTCCATGGGGTTGGCGATAATGGGTGTCATATGACTTCCTGAACCCACAGCTGCCCTGCTCCCTGCTCCCCCATTGGTCAGCAGTGCAGCCAATGGGAGCGCAACCAAGCGATTTCACCTGCAGTGGTTGATTCTAAAATGTCAGGTTTGCTCAGCAGGGAAACTGGCCCTTCGGCCCATCTGATTCATGCCAGCCAGGAAACCCCTTCCAAACTAGACCCATTTCACCATGTCTGACACACAACTTTTTCACCTTTTCCAATTTGTGTACCTGTCCAACTGTCTGTTAAAAGTTGTTATACACTACAGGCCTCTCAGCTCACTGGCTTCTTACCTACTGCAAAACACAGAGCTCTCCATTTTTCTTTCATCCATGTGCCTACCTAATAGTCTTTTAACTGTCCCTAATGCGTCTGCCTCTACCACCACCTCGGACCAGGTGTACTACGCACCCACCACTCTCTACGCCAATCCTGTCTACACACATTGGGTCTGTAGCTGCCCCTCCCTTGGAGATTCGTGGGCTTGTCACTGTCTCTGCCTCCTCAGGCAATGGCCACTGTGTCAGTCACTCTAAACCTTCTTCCTCTCACCTTAACCAATTCCCTCCAATTATCAGAGACTGGAGGGGCTTTTGATGACGACTCTGTCCTCTGACCTGCTCCTGTGACAGGTGGTCAGCTCCAGTGACCCATGGCTCGCCCATTCCGCCTCGGTCTAGCCTGGTAGGCCCTGTGCCCACCTGCTGTGTATGTGGCCTGTTTACACAACTAATTTATTAATAAAAACGCTGGAGACGGGAACTAAGTTTCATGGTTCTTTACTGATAGAGTCTTAACTTTGACACACACACATACAGATCCATACGTGCCTGATAGTACATGCAACAATGTGTTACTAAAACATAACGTAGTCCCTTATTATAATGTAAGCTATACAGTACTCTCCTCCCCTTTTATTTTAATAGTGTATCAACTTTTTTATGTTTAAGTATGGGGTTAGTAGAGAAACAAAAGAAAAGGAAAACAAATAAAAGGTGCCAATAATCTCATAATCATGTCCAGTGCACAAACGTTGGCGCTCACGGATTCCCTTTCGCTGAGCGACCCCTGGGCTCCAGCCCCAAGCCCAGGCCCAGCGGATCCGGCAACTGTCTCCTCAAGCCACGTCTTCTCTCTTCATCCTCCTCGTGCCTTCTCCCCCAAGCCCACACAAACTAACAGCTTTCACATAGACAGAAAGAATAACATCTATCCCAATTGGTTAGTAAATGAATAGAAGTCCCGTTATCACTAATTTTAACCCAAACATGCTGCTACAGAGAACATTACCTCATCAGTTAACATTACAGAGAAGCCATTTCATTATTAGCCATAGCAAGTAACATGAAAGAAGAAACCCTTACAACTGTAATGGTCTTTTCCGATGTGGTTGTCTTCATTTTGATGACCTCTGGCCATTTGGAATGTGCATCAACGGCGATTAAAAAGATACCATGAATGGTCCCGCAAAGTCGATGTGCACTCGTTGCCATGGTGATGAGGGCCACTCCCATGGATGGAGAGGGGCTTGTGATGGTGAGTTCTCGATCTTTCGACATGCAGAGCAGTTCTTGGTCAAGTTCTCAATCTGCTTATCGATTCCTGGCCACCACACATAAGCACAGGCAAGACTTTTCATTTTCACGGTACCCGGGTGCCCCTTGTGCAGTTCCTCCAGCACTCTGGTGTGTAGCTTGGGAGGAATCACAACTCGTGAACCACACATTAGTGTTCCTCGACACACTGACAACTGCTCCTTCCTTGCTGAGAAGGCTAGAAACAATGTGTTACCCCGTGCTGGCCATCCCTTTACCGTGATGTCATACACTTTTGACAACGTAGGGTCATTGTGTGTTTCCCTTTCAATGAGGCTGTTTGTCACTGGTAATTGTTCAACTATTGTTGTGTGAAAGACCTCTAACGAACACCATTTGTGTCGTTATCTCTGAAGTGGGCAGTGGTAAACGTGACAAACCATCTGCATTGCCATGTTGCTTGGTCCCCTTGTGTTCAATGTCATACCTGTGACCTCCTAAGAGAAGATTGAATAAACAAAACTGATTTATTAAGAAACACTGGTTTAGAAGATGATCAGTCTAAAATTGGGTCTAGCCAACAGTTAAAGTCTCCTCCCATCACCAAAGAATAAAGATTCAGATCTGGTAAAAATGCTCAAAGAATCCTGGGTCATCTACATTTGGGGCACACACATTGGCAAATACTATTAATTTATTATCTAGTTTTCCTGAGACTATAACAAAATGTTCATTAGTATTAGACACTAATTTATGTTGGACAAAGGAAAGTGTATTATCTATAAAAATCGAAACTCCTCTAGATTTGGCCTGAAAAAAAGAATGAAAACAAAGTCCGTTCCAACGGCTAAAAAATCATGGATTATCACATTTGCGTATGTGAGTTTCTTGTAAGAAAATATTAGGGACCTTAAATTTCCTAATATAAGCAAAAATCTTATTACGTTTAACAGGGTGATTTGACCCTTTCGCATTAAAACTAAGTAAATTAATAGTTTGGTCCATTTTTAATATTATTTAAAGGAAGTAAAACCAAGCCATAAACCTTGAGAAATGGTAACCAAGCAACAAGTTGGCTAAGACTTCGAAAACAGCTTCTGAGAAAAAAAACCATACCCCCGCCCACCTCCCAAAGAAAGACCGACCAATAGAAAGTCGGCATCTACAACTACAGACAACCCCCCAGTATTCAAACGAAACCATTCAAAGGATCCATCTTTAATGAGATTTTCAGTCAAACTGGGTCACCAAGGGACGGGTTAAAACCCTTGTTTAAAAAATTTCAACAAAGCTTGTTTAAACTTAGCACGTTCCTGCATAACCTCAAGCGAATAATCTCCGAGAATCTTAATATTCCACCCTATAACTAATCATGCCCCTTCAACGGGATTTGCGAATTAAAAGTTTCTCATTTAATCTTGTGTCTTCTTGTAAGGACAAACTAAACAGCTAGCCTTCGGATTTAGCCTTTGGATTTTAAAAACCTTTGTGCTTCAACAGTTGAACCGAACCATTCGAAAGATCCATCTTTTAGTGTGATTCTGAGTCGGGCTGGGTAGCCATGGGAAGGCTTGAAACCCTTATTAAAAAGCTTGGACATAACTTCTTTGAACTTAACATGTTCCTGCGTAACCTCAGACGAGTAATCTTTGACAATTCTAATCTTGCGACCATTATAATCAATCATGCCTCTTCGACAAGATACGTGAATTAAGAGTTCCTTTGTTTTAAGTTCCTGAAAACAGATTATTACTGATCTTGGTCTCTGACCCTTAGGAGGTCTAAATGCAGGAGATCTGTCATCTCGATCAATCATATGCACAGACGTCAAAACCTCCAGAAATAATTCTTGCAAAAGGCTTGTAAAAAATTCCACAGGATGATTATCTTTGATTAATTCTTCAAGACCCAGAACCCGTAGGTTGTTTCTTCTACTTCAATTTTCTAGGTTGATGATCTTCTGTCTTAACTTTTCATTGGACTTCAATTGCTTTTCACAAAGCTTTTGCAAATCATCCACCTCTGTTTCCAGAGACGCCAAAATGTCTTCGTTATTTATTATATGTTTATCGTGTTCATTAAGAGTTTGTTGAATAGAATCCAAATTTACCATCTAAATTCAGAGCTGAACTGTTGAAACTTCTCAGAGGCTTCTCGTGTATGACCTTGCAGCAAGTCCATAATAGAATCCAAAGAAGCAAGGAAATCATCCTTTTTAGTACCTCTGGCCCTCCTTGTATCCATAATGAAAGAATATCACACTTAAAAAATAAGTTTCGAGACAGGTTGGAAATAGTAAGATAATTAAAGTTGGAGCAACGGCAGATTGCTGTTACTCCATCAGCCACCACCAGGAAATCTCTCAGCACTGATTTAAACAGGGCGATCACACAGCACCCCACTGAATCAAATCCTGGAGGAGCCCCCACATTGTAACACTCGTTTTGCCTAGTGGCATGATCTCGGGGTGATAACCCCCTGCTCTGCCAAACCTTAGAAATCTTGTTTGGGTGGATGCTGCGCAATGCGTCCCGTTTCAAATCAGTACCCCGTAATGACAAGCCGTACACAGGATGTGGTTAAATAATTAAGATTTTATAACTCTTACTTGAACTAAGGGATTAGTGGAGAACCAAAATATAAAATAAAAAAGCGCCAAGAATAATAGACAGTTTGTGCACCACGTTGGAGCTCATGCAATATCCTCGGTCCACCATTCGATTCCCTCTGAACTCCGCCGGGTCCCGAGCCCCCGCTCGGAGTCCGTTCCATTGGCCAGCTCACAGCATCTCCTTGTCTGCGTCTTCTCTCATCCCCACGGTGCCTTCTCCCCAGATCCTGCGCAAACAGCAGCTTTCAGATACACAAGAAAGAATAACATCTCTCCCATTGGTTAGCAACTGAGTACAAATCTCGTTATCTCTAAGTATAACCCAAACATGCTGCTACAGAGAACCCCTACCTCAGCAGTTAACACCACAGAGAAGCCATTTTATTAGGCTTAGCAGTTAACATGAAAGAAGAAACCCTTACATAAGTTATTAATAAAAACGCTGGAGACTGGAACTAAGTTTCATGATTCTTTACTGGTAGAGTCTGAACTTTGACACACACACACACACACACACATACAGATACATACACGCCTAATAGCGCATGCAATGATGCGTTACTAAAGCATAAAGTAGTCCCTTATTATAATGTGGGCTGTACGGTACACCACCCATTGTGCCCCATGGTCTCCATTCCAACTCGTTCTAACCCAGTGGCCCTGTGCCCACCCATTATGCCCCCTGTCCATTTCACCTTGTTTCGACCCAATAGGCTGTGTGCCCACCCATTGTGCCCCATGGTCTCCATTCCACCTCGTTCCAACCCAGTAGGCAGTGCTCCCACCCATTATGCCCCCTGGCCTCCATTATGCCTCTTGCCCGCCCAGTGGCTCGCACACTGACCATTTGATAACGCACTTGTTATAAACAAGTCATTACGCGCACTCCTCTGGTATCCATCCCAGTACACTAGGTCAGGTTCAAGTTTAATTCTCATTCAACCACACACTGATACCCACGTGTTGGTGCGCCGCACAGCTGTGGAAGTTGTGACAAAGTAAAGGTTACGGTAATGTCCAGGCAAGGATTGTTTACAGAGAGTGTGCAGACAACCCAGAGAAGGGGGGTACACTCAGACCCTGCTTAACACTGAGGATGTATTCCTCAGAGGTGAAGTGCTGTGTAAATCAGCACTATGCAGAGTCATTATAACATTACATAAATGGATATGTGTGCCTGATTTTAAAAAAATCCAAACCCGAGATATGATATTTTATGTAAACACAGTAATTTGTGGAGTAACAAACACATGAAGCAGTTCTCAGTAGCAGGAACTCATGTCAAGAACACCTCTCTTTGCCTTACTGCTTCACTCCCAGTCGGGGTCATTATCGATGAACTGGTCCATTTGTGTGATTGTAGTGATGCTAGTGCTGAGGAGTTTTGTGGTGAGGTTCCTTGCTGGTGTTTCCTCTTCTCCATCCGTGTCCTCAGATTCACCCAGGAGGCGCTGCTCTGCCAATTCTCGAAGCTCTTCGCTATTAACTGACAACTTTGAGGTCGTCGTCGCAGAAGCTTTTATCTTGTCTGCATTTCTTTTTAAATGAATCTGATCATTGACATAGCTAATTTCGAAGAGGTGCCAACATCAACCCGACACTCACCAGCTTCCAAACGCCATATCACTTTGCAGCTTCATATCCATGCTGATGCTTTTCTGACATATCTGAGATACTACCCTTACTGCAAGTTACAGGTCTTTTTCCGGGTAGAATGGGTGAAAAAATGGAATAAATTGGCAAGGGATTAAGAACGTGTACACACGCGGGGGAGGCAGAGTGTGAACTAATATGTGTACATGGCCCAGAGCGTGTGTAAAGTGCTCTCATTGGCTGATTGAATATTTACTGTAAGGGTGGCCACTCGAGAAGTTTTAAGTGTTTATGATTTTTGTCATTTTTTTAAAAATTTCACTAAAGAATTGAATAACTGTGTTGTAATGAATCAGCACTATGCAGGGTAGCGTTACGCGGGGTCTGAGTGAATTTGAAGAACATAGCTTCCCTTTGCAGAGCAAGAGACTGGGGCCATTTGGCATACTGAGACAAGATAAGGATGAACTTAAGAAACGTAAGAAATAGGAGCAGGAGTCGGCCATCTGGCCCGTTGAGCTTGATCCGCCATTCAATAAGATCATGGCTGATCTCCACCTACCCGCCTGTAATCAAACGATGCAAGACACACACCAACTGGGGGACGGTTACTTTACTGATTTCAAGGTATTATTGATTGTTAACTTGTAGTTTTTATTAATTTTAAAGCCTGTATTTGAATGGTGATTGGCCATACAAATAAGGAATTTGAACATATACACTTTATCAAGTGAGCAGTACCCATAAATGCTCATCAGTTCTGTATAAAAATGGCATTTCTCTGTTCAGGTTTCAGAAGAGTTTGGTGAGAGGCCTGGCTGCTCTCCTTGTGCACGAGTAAATGAAGTGTGATTGAGGAACAACTGTGAAATTTCAGAGTTCTGTTCATCGGCCACAACATTCAACAGTTAGAAAGAATTACATAAAAATAAGTTAGGGGTTAAAGCATGGATATGGAAATAAAATGTGTATTAATACATAAATAACAGCATTATTTACAGTGTCAACAGCATTAGAAAAAGTGGTTAAAGTGTTTACATGCAGACATGGGGTAACAGATGGGGGGGTGAGGGAACTAGAATGGTGAATTAGATTAACTGCCTGGGGGAAGAAACTTTTTAAAATAGCATGAAGTTTTTATTTTAATAGGCCTTTAGAGTCATAAAACATTACAGCACAGAAACAGGCCCTTTGGCCCATCTAGTCTGTGCCAAACCATTAATCTACTCAGTCCCGTCAACCTGCACCCAGTCGACAGCCCTCCATAACCCTCCCATCCATGGACCTATGCAAACTTCTCTTAAATCGACCCCACACCCACCACTTGCACTGGCAGCTCGTTCCACACTCTCACCACCCTCCCAGTGAAGAAGTTCCCACTTATGTTCCCCTTAAACATTTCACCTTTCACCCTTAACCCGTGACGTCTAGTTGTATTCTCACCCAACCACAGAGCTTGCACTTAGATAGGTAGATAGATAGATATACTTTATTGATCCCGAGGGAAATTGGGTTTCGTTACAGCTGCACCAACCAAGAATAGAGCATAAATATAGCAATACAAAAACCACGAACAATCAAACAACAAAATGCAAACTATGCCAGATGGAAAATAAGTCCAGGACCAGTCTATTGGCTCAGGGTGTCTGACCCTCCACGGGAGGAGCTGCAAAGTTCGATGGCCCCAGGCAGGAACAACCTTCCTTGTCGCCCAGTGTTGTATCTCGGTGGAATATGGCCGGAGTCCAATAGCAAAAAGTTCAATATCTGGTCTACAAACACGTTCCTCGATCGTAATATGACCCGGATTGCACCATCTGTTGTTAACCAGAACAGTGAGCACCCAAATCCTTTACGCTTACCGCTCTCAGTGCACTTCCAGTCAGCCCGAACGGTCTGGAAGCCGTCCATGGAGAAGTTTTGATCAGGTATGTCCTCGTGCAGCCTCGTTCCAGTGAAACACATAACACTGCACTCCCGAAATGTTCTCTGACACCTGGCTAGCACTGTGAGCTTGTCCATTTTATTACCCACCGAACTCCTGTTCTCCATAAGTCTCTTTGTCTCGACCCGGTCCTCTTTCCTCGCCCTGTCTATACCTTCATAACTTTGTATACCTCTGTCAAATCTCCCCTCAGTCTATGTTCTCAGCCATGAGGATCTATCCTCCCTCATTTACCTCAAGACAGCAATCACGTCTTCCTCTGTAATCTGTATAGGGTCCATAACCGTGCTGCTTTGCTTCACTTCTATAGACTCTGTCCAACTCCCGAGTAAATACTGATGCAAAAAATCCATTTAATTGCTTCTTCGCTTCACGCCATTTTGGCATGAAAGGTTTCATAGGAACCCCCCCCGCCCCCATCTCTTCTGGCTCCATGCAGATTACCACTCTGATCTTCCAGAGGGCCAGTTTTGTCCCTTGCCATCCTCTTGCTCTTAATATATCTGTGGAAGCCCTTCTTCACCCTCTGCCAGGGCAACCTGGTGTCTTCTTTTAGCCCTCCTGATTTCCTTCCTAAGTGATCTCTTGCATTTCTTGTAGTATTTAAGAAATGTGCTACCAGGCTGTGAGGAAACGATATGAGTCAGCTGCACCTTTCCTCATTCCGTCACACACTGTTGAACTTGAACACAGGGTTGCCAACTGTCCCGTATTTGCCGGGACTTCCCGTATATTGGGCTAAATTGGTTTGTCTTGTATTTCTCCCGCTAAGGTAGAGCGTTCCTATGAAACCTTTCGTGCCAAAATGGCGTGAAGCGAAGAAGCAATTACCATTAATTTATATGGGAAACATTTTTGAGCATTCCCAGACCCAAAAAATAACCTACCAAATCATACCAAATAACACATAAAACCGAAAATAACACTAACATATAGTAAAAGCAGGAAGGATATGATAAATACACAGCCTATATAAAGTAGACATAATGTATATACAGTCTAGTCTGGAAGATGAAGGCAAAACCGATTTGTGGGGTGGGGAGGAGAAAAATCGGCACGTACACGCATGCGCACATAGGAACCCACGCAAGGCTTCATGGTCATGGTAATCTTTCCTGGGGTAAAGTGTCCCGGGATTTGACTGCCACTGTTGTCCCTTATTTGGGAGTGAGAAAGTTGGCAACCCTAACTGTAAAAGACATGTTGAGGTGAGTTTAACCCTACTTGAACACCCCACCCCACCCCCCGGTCGGCCGATCCGCAAGAATATTGTCAATATTAAACCGGTTCGCGGTGCAAAAGAGGTTGGGGACCCTTGTCTTATACCCTCAAACCTCATTTGTTCCTGCCTGCTGTTACTCCTGCCTTTTATTCTGACAGAAACACACAAACTCTGTACTCTCAAAATTACACTTTTGAAGGCCTCCCACTTACCAAGTACACCTTTGCCAGAAAACAGCCCGTCCCAATTACACTTGCCAGATCATTTCTGATACCATCAGAATTGGCCTTTCTCCAATTTCCAGAATCTCAACTTGAGGACTCCATATATCCTTTTCCATATTTACTTTGAAACTAATAGCATTATGATCACTTCTTATATAGGCATCCGTTAGACTCGAGAGACCATGGATTTCTGCCTTGGAAGCTTTCCAGGGCACAGGCCTGGGCAAGGTTGTTTGGAAGACCGGCAGTTGCCCATGCTGCAAGTCTCCCCTCTCCACGCCACCGATGTTGTCCAAGGGAAGGGCACCAGAGCCGATACAGCTTGGCACTGGTGTTGTCGCAGAGCAACGTGTGGTTAAGTGCCTTGCTCAAGGACACAACACGCTGCCTCAGCTGAAGCTCGAACTAGCGACCTTCAGATCACTAGACTGACGCCTTAACCACTTGGCCACGCGCCAACACTATGATCACTAGATGCAAAGTTTTCGCCAACACAAACTTCTGTCACCTGTCCCCTCTCATTCCTTAATAGCAGGTCCAGTGTCGCACACTCTCTTGTTGAGACTTCTAGGTACTGATTAAAGAAACGCTCCTGGACACATTTGTCAAATTCTATCCCATATAGTCCTTTTACAGTATGGGAGTCCCAGTCAATATGTGGAAATTTAAAATTACCTATTAGCACAACCTTATATTTCATACAACAGTCCGGAATCTCTCTACAAATTTGTTCTTCTAAATCCTGTGGACTGCTGGGTGGTCAATAATATAATCCCAATAATGTGATCATACCTTTCTTATTCCTCAGTTCTACTCATAAACCTCGCTGGACGAGTTTTCCAGTCTGTCCTGTCTGACCACTGTTACGACATTTTCCCTGACTAATAACACCACCTCCTCCCTCAATCCCTCCCATTCTGTCGCATCTAAAACAACAGAACCCTAGAACATTGAGCTGCCAGTCCTGCCCCTCCTGCAACCAGGTCTCACTAATGGCTACAATGTCATAATTCCACATGCTGATTCAAGACCTCAGCTCAACCGCCTTTCCTACAATGTTCCTTGTATTGAAGGGCATTAGTCCCAACCATGCTTAAGCAGGTGGGGAAACTCAGACACGGCAAAGCATTGGGATCGGATGGTGTGAACCCCAAGGTCTTGAAGGAATGTGCTGAGCAGTTGTGTGCAGTTCTCCAGCACAGTTTCAGTCTGAGTCTCAGCCTGGAAAGGATCACGACTGTGTGGAAAACAACATGTGTGGTCCCAGTACCCAAGAAGGGCCAACAGAAAGTCTTGAATGACTACATTCCAGTGACCCTGACCTCACACATCATGAAGACCCTGGAGAGGCTGGTGCTGGCTCATCTCCGACTCCTGGTCAGATTAGCCCTCAATCTCTGCAGTTTACCTACCTGGAGTACACTGGGGCTGACGATGCTGTCACCTACCTGCTGAGTAGAGCTCACTCCCATTTGGATAAGCAGCGCAGAACTGTGAGGATCGTGTTTTTTGATTTCTCAAGTCCCTTCAATACCATAACAGCCCTCATTGCTGGGGGAAAAGCTTCGTTCCGTGCAGGCTGGCATTTCTATTGTATCCCGGATAATGGACTACCTGACCAGCAGACCACAGTTCGTGCGGCTTCAGAGCAGTGTGTTAGACATGACTATAAGCAGCACTGTGGCCCCACAGAGGACTGTATTGACTCCCTTCCTGTTTATTCTGGACTTTAGATAAAACACTGCGTCATGTCATCTGCAGAAATTCTCTGATGACGCAGCAATAGTTGGGTGTATAAAGGGAGGACAGGAGGATGAATACAGGGCTCTGGTGTGGGACTTTGTCAAATGGTGCAAGCTGAATCATCTGCAGCCCCACATCAGTAAGACAAAGGGGAAGGTGATGGACTTTAGGAAGACTAACTGCACTGCTTCCTGTTACTATTGATGGTGAGGATTTGTATGTGGTGAGGAGCTACAAGTGGGGATGAGGGGTGAGGGGTCAGGGATGTAGAGTGGGGGTGAGGGGTGAGGGAGTGTAGGGTGGGGATGAAGGGTGAGGAGAGGGAGTGTAGGATGGGGATGAGGGGTGAGGAGAGGGAGTGTAGAATGGGGATGAGGGGTGAGGAGAGGGAGTGTAGGATGGGGATGAGGGGTCAGGGGTGTAGGATAGGGATGAGGGGTCAGGGGGTGTAGGATGGGGATGAAGGGTGAGGAGAGAGAGTGTAGGATGGGGATGAGGGGTCAGGGGTGTAGGATAGGGATGAAGGGTCAGGGAGTATAGGATGGGGATGAGGGGTCAGGGGGTGTAGGATGGGGATGAGGGGTGAGGAGAGGGAGTGTAGGATGGGGATGAGGGGTGAGGAGAGGGAGTGTAGGATGGGGATGAAGGGTGAGGAGAGGGAGTGTAGGATGGGGATGAGGGGTGAGGAGAGGGAGTGTAGGGTGGGGATGAAGGGTGAGGAGAGGGAGTGTAGGATGAGGATGAGGGGTCAGGGGTGTAGGATAGGGATGAGGGGTCAGGGGGTGTAGGATGGGGATGAGGGGTGAGGAGAGGGAGTGTAGGATGGGGATGAGGGGTCAGGGGTGTAGGATAGGGATGAAGGGTCAGGGAGTGTAGGATGGGGATGAGGGGTCAGGGGGTGTAGGATGGGGATGAGGGGTGAGGAGAGGGAGTGTAGGATGGGGATGGGGGTCAGGGGTCAGGGAGTGTAGAATGGGGATGAGGGGTGAGGAGAGGGAGAGTAGGATAGGGATGAAGGGTCAGGGGTCAGGGAGTGTAGAATGGGGATGAGGGGTGAGGAGAGGGAGTGTAGGATGGGGATGAGGGGTCAGGGGTGTAGGATAGGGATGAGGGGTCAGGGGGTGTAGGATGGGGATGAAGGGTGAGGAGAGGGAGTGTAGGATGGGGATGAGGGGTCAGGGGGTGTAGGATGGGGATGAGGGGTCAGGGGTCAGGAAGTGTAGAATGGGGATGAGGGGTGAGGAGAGGGAGTGTAGGATGGGGATGAGGGGTGAGGAGAGGGAGTGTAGGATGGGGATGAGGGGTGAGGAGAGGGAGTGTAGGTTGGGGGTGAGGAGAGGGAGTGTAGGATGGGGATGAGGGGTCAGGGGTGTAGAATAGGGATGAAGGGTCAGGGAGTGTAGGATTGGGATGAGGGGTCAGGGGTCAGGGAGTGTAGAATGGGGATGAAGGGTGATGAGAGTGAGTGTAGGATAGGGATGAGGGGTCAAGGGTGTAGGATAGGGATGAGGGGTGAGGAGAGGGAGTGTAGGTTGGGGATGAGGGGTCAGGGAGTGTAGGATCGGGATGAGGGGTCAGAGTTCAGGGATGTAGGTTGGGGTTGAGGGGTGAGGAGGGGGAGTGTAGGTTGGGGATGAGGGGTCAGAGTTCAGGGATGTAGGTTGGGGATGAGGGGTGAGGAGGGGGAGTGTAGGTTGGGGATGAAGGGTCAGGGAGTGTAGGATCGGGATGAGGGGTCAGAGTTCAGGGATGTAGGTTGGGGATGAGGGGTGAGGAGGGGGAATGTAGGTTGGGGATGAGGGGTCAGAGTTCAGGGATGTAGGTTGGGGATGAGGGGTGAGGAGGGGGAGTGTAGGTTGGGGATGAGGGGTCAGAGTTTTGGGATGTAGGTTGGGGATGAGGGGTGAGGAGAGGGAGTGTAGGTTGGGGATGAGGGGTCAGGGGTGTAGGATAGGGATGAGGGGTGAGGAGAGGGAGTGTAGGTTGGGGATGAGGGGTCAGGGAGTGTAGGATCGGGATGAGGGGTCAGAGTTCAGGGATGTAGGTTGGGGATGAGGGGTGAGGAGGGGGAGTGTAGGATGGGGATGAGGGATCAGGGGTGTAGGATGGGGATGAGGGGTCAGAGTTCAGGGATGTAGGTTGGGGATGAGGGGTGAGGAGGGGGAGTGTAGGATGGGGATGAGGGGTCAGGGGTGTAGGATGGGGATGAGGGGTCAGAGTTCAGGGATGTAGGTTGGGGATGAGGGGTGAGGAGGGGGAGTGTAGGATGGGGATGAGGGGTCAGGGGTGTAGGATCGGGATGAGGGGTCAGAGTTCAGGGATGTAGGTTGGGGATGAGGGGTGAGGAGGGGGAGTGTAGGATGGGGATGAGGGGTCAGAGTTCAGGGATGTAGGTTGGGGATGAGGGGTGAGGAGGGGGAGTGTAGGATGGGGATGAGGGGTCAGGGGGTGTAGGATGGGGATGAGGGGTGAGGAGGGGGAGTGTAGGATGGGGATGAGGGGTCAGGTGGTGTAGGATGGGGATGAGGGGTCAGAGTTCAGGGATGTAGATTGGGGATGAGGGGTGAGGAGAGGGAGTGTAGGTTGGGGATGAGGGGTGAGGAGGGGGAGTGTAGGATGGGGATGAGGGGTCAGGGGTGTAGGATCGGGATGAGGGGTCAGAGTTCAGGGATGTAGGTTGGGGATGAGGGGTGAGGAGGGGGAGTGTAGGATGGGGATGAGGGGTCAGAGTTCAGGGATGTAGGTTGGGGATGAGGGGTGAGGAGGGGGAGTGTAGGATGGGGATGAGGGGTCAGGGGGTGTAGGATGGGGATGAGGGGTGAGGAGGGGGAGTGTAGGATGGGGATGAGGGGTCAGGGGGTGTAGGATGGGGATGAGGGGTCAGAGTTCAGGGATGTAGATTGGGGATGAGGGGTGAGGAGAGGGAGTGTAGGTTGGGGATGAGGGGTCGGGGTGTAGGATAGGGATGAGTTCAGGGAGTGTAGGATGGGGATGAGGGGTGAGGAGGGGGAGTGTAGGATGGGGATGAGGGGTCAGGGGGTGTAGGATGGGGATGAGGGGTGAGGAGGGGGAGTGTAGGTTGGGGATGAGGGGTCAGAGTTCAGGGATGTAGGTTGGGGATGAGGGGTGAGGATGGGGAGTGTAGGATGGGGATGAGGGATCAGGGGTGTAGGATGGGGATGAGGGGTCAGAGTTCAGGGATGTAGGTTGGGGATGAGGGGTCAGGGAGTGTAGGATGGGGATGAGGGGTGAGGAGAGGGAGTGTAGGATGGGGATGAGGGGTCAGGGGTGTAGGATGGGGATGAGGGGTCAGGGGTCAGGGAGTGTAGGTTGGGGATGAGGGGTGAGGAGAGGGAGTGTAGGATGGGGATGAGGGGTCAGGGGGTGTAGGATGGGGATGAGGGGTCAGAGTTCAGGGATGTAGATTGGGGATGAGGGGTGAGGAGAGGGAGTGTAGGTTGGGGATGAGGGGTCGGGGTGTAGGATAGGGATGAGGGGTCAGAGTTCAGGGAGTGTAGGATGGGGATGAAGGGTCAGGGAGTGTAGGATGGGGATGAGGGGTCAGGGGGTGTAGGATGGGGATGAGGGGTGAGGAGGGGGAGTGTAGGTTGGGGATGAGGGGTCAGAGTTCAGCGATGTAGGTTGGGGATGAGGGGTGAGGATGGGGAGTGTAGGATGGGGATGAGGGATCAGGGGTGTAGGATGGGGATGAGGGGTCAGAGTTCAGGGATGTAGGTTGGGGATGAGCGGTCAGGGATGTAGGATGGGGATGAGGGGTGAGGAGAGTGAGTGTAGGATAGGGATGAGGGGTCAGGGGGTGTAGGATGGGGATGAGGGGTGATGAGAGTGAGTGTAGGATAGGGATGAGGGGTCGGGGGTGTAGGATGGGGATGAGGGGTGAGGAGAGGGAGTGTAGGTTGGGGATGAGGGGTCAGGGAGTGTAGGATGGGGATGAGGGGTCAGAGTTCAGGGATGTAGGTTGGGGTTGAGGGGTGAGGAGGGGGAGTGTAGGATGGGGATGAGGGGTCAGGGGTGTAGGATCGGGATGAGGGGTCAGAGTTCAGGGATGTAGGTTGGGGATGAGGGGTGAGGAGGGGGAGTGTAGGATGGGGATGAGGGGTCAGAGTTCAGGGATGTAGGTTGGGGATGAGGGGTGAGGAGGGGGAGTGTAGGATGGGGATGAGGGGTCAGGGGGTGTAGGATGGGGATGAGGGGTGAGGAGGGGGAGTGTAGGATGGGGATGAGGGGTCAGGGGGTGTAGGATGGGGATGAGGGGTCAGAGTTCAGGGATGTAGATTGGGGATGAGGGGTGAGGAGAGGGAGTGTAGGTTGGGGATGAGGGGTCGGGGTGTAGGATAGGGATGAGTTCAGGGAGTGTAGGATGGGGATGAGGGGTGAGGAGGGGGAGTGTAGGATGGGGATGAGGGGTCAGGGGGTGTAGGATGGGGATGAGGGGTGAGGAGGGGGAGTGTAGGTTGGGGATGAGGGGTCAGAGTTCAGGGATGTAGGTTGGGGATGAGGGGTGAGGATGGGGAGTGTAGGATGGGGATGAGGGATCAGGGGTGTAGGATGGGGATGAGGGGTCAGAGTTCAGGGATGTAGGTTGGGGATGAGGGGTCAGGGAGTGTAGGATGGGGATGAGGGGTGAGGAGAGGGAGTGTAGGATGGGGATGAGGGGTCAGGGGTGTAGGATGGGGATGAGGGGTCAGGGGTCAGGGAGTGTAGGTTGGGGATGAGGGGTGAGGAGAGGGAGTGTAGGATGGGGATGAGGGGTCAGGGGGTGTAGGATGGGGATGAGGGGTCAGAGTTCAGGGATGTAGATTGGGGATGAGGGGTGAGGAGAGGGAGTGTAGGTTGGGGATGAGGGGTCGGGGTGTAGGATAGGGATGAGGGGTCAGAGTTCAGGGAGTGTAGGATGGGGATGAAGGGTCAGGGAGTGTAGGATGGGGATGAGGGGTCAGGGGGTGTAGGATGGGGATGAGGGGTGAGGAGGGGGAGTGTAGGTTGGGGATGAGGGGTCAGAGTTCAGGGATGTAGGTTGGGGATGAGGGGTGAGGATGGGGAGTGTAGGATGGGGATGAGGGATCAGGGGTGTAGGATGGGGATGAGGGGTCAGAGTTCAGGGATGTAGGTTGGGGATGAGCGGTCAGGGATGTAGGATGGGGATGAGGGGTGAGGAGAGTGAGTGTAGGATAGGGATGAGGGGTCAGGGGGTGTAGGATGGGGATGAGGGGTGAGGAGAGTGAGTGTAGGATAGGGATGAGGGGTCGGGGGTGTAGGATGGGGATGAGGGGTGAGGAGAGGGAGTGTAGGTTGGGGATGAGGGGTCAGGGAGTGTAGGATGGGGATGAGGGGTCAGAGTTCAGGGATGTAGGATGGGGATGAGGGGTGAGGAGAGGGAGTGTGGGATGGGGATGAGGGGTGAGGAGGGGGAGTGTAGGATGGGGATGAGGGGTCAGAGTTCAGGGATGTAGGATGGGGATGAGGGGTGAGGAGAGGGAGTGTAGGATGGGGATGAGGGGTGAGGAGAGGGAGTGTAGGTTGGGGATGAGGGGTCAGGGGGTGTAGGATGGGGATGAGGGGTGAGGAGAGTGAGTGTAGGATAGGGATGAGGGGTCAGGGGGTGTAGGATGGGGATGAGGGGTGAGGAGGGGGAGTGTAGGTTGGGGATGAGGGGTCAGGGAGTGTAGGATGGGGATGAGGGGTCAGAGTTCAGGGATGTAGGTTGGGGATGAGGGGTGAGGAGGGGGAGTGTAGGATGGGGATGAGGGGTCAGGGGGTGTAGGATGGGGATGAGGGGTGAGGAGAGGGAGTGTAGGTTGGGGATGAGGGGTCAGGGAGTGTAGGATGGGGATGAGGGGTCAGAGTTCAGGGATGTAGGTTGGGGATGAGGGGTGAGGAGGGGGAGTGTAGGATGGGGATGAGGGGTCAGGGGGTGTAGGATGGGGATGAGGGGTGAGGAGGGGGAGTGTAGGATAGGGATGAGGGGTCAGGGGGTGTAGGATGGGGATGAGGGGTGAGGAGAGGGGATGTAGGATAGGGACGAGGGGTCAGAGTTCAGGGATGTAGGTTGGGGATGAGGGGTGAGGAGGGGGAGTGTAGGATAGGGATGAGGGGTCAGAGTTCAGGGATGTAGGATGGGGATGAGGGGTCAGAGTTCAGGGAGTGTAGGTTGGGGATGAGGGGTGAGGAGAGGGAGTGTAGGTTGGGGATGAGGGGTGAGGAGGGGGAGTGTAGGATGGGGATGAGGGGTCAGGGGGTGTAGGATGGGGATGAGGGGTGAGGAGAGGGAGTGTAGGATGGGGATGAGGGGTCAGGGAGTGTAGGATAGGGACGAGGGGTCAGAGTTCAGGGAGTGTAGGTTGGGGATGAGGGGTGAGGAGAGGGAGTGTAGGTTGGGGATGAGGGGTGAGGAGAGGGAGTGTAGGATAGGGATGAAGGGTCAGGGGTCAGGGAGTGTAGGATAGGGATGAGGGGTCAGAGTTCAGGGATGTAGGTTGGGGATGAGGGGTGAGGAGGGGGAGTGTAGGTTGGGGATGAAGGGTCAGGGAGTGTAGGATAGGGACGAGGGGTCAGAGTTCAGGGATGTAGGTTGGGGATGAGGGGTGAGGAGAGGGAGTGTAGGATGGGGATGAGGGGTCAGGGGTGTAGGATAGGGATGAAGGGTCAGGGAGTGTAGGATAGGGATGAGGGGTCAAGGGGTGTAGGATGGGGATGAGGGGTGAGGAGAGGGAGTGTAGGTTGGGGATGAGGGGTCAGGGAGTGTAGGATAGGGATGAGGGGTCAGGAGTGTAGGATGGGGACGAGGGGTCAGAGTTCAGGGATGTAGGTTGGGGTTGAGGGGTGAGGAGGGGGAGTGTAGGATGGGGATGAGGGGTCAAGGGGTGTAGGTTGGGGATGAGGGGTGAGGAGGGGGAGTGTAGGTTGGGGATGAGGGGTCAGGGAGTGTAGGATAGGGATGAGGGGTCGGAGTTCAGGGATGTAGGTTGGGGATGAGTGGTGAGGAGAGGGAGTGTAGGTTGGGGATGAGGGGTCAGGGGGTGTAGGATAGGGATGAGGGGTCAAGGGGTGTAGGATGGGGATGAGGGGTGAGGAGGGGGAGTGTAGGTTGGGGATGAGGGGTCAGGGAGTGTAGGATGGGGATGAGGGGTGAGGAGGGGGAGTGTAGGTTGGGGATGAGGGGTCAGGGAGTGTAGGATGGGGATGAGGGGTCAGGGGGTGTAGGATAGGGATGAGGGGTCAAGGGGTGTAGGATGGGGATGAGGGGTGAGGAGGGGGAGTGTAGGTTGGGGATGAGGGGTCAGGGAGTGTAGGATGGGGATGAGGGGTCAGGGGGTGTAGGATAGGGATGAGGGGTCAAGGGGTGTAGGATGGGGATGAGGGGTGAGGAGGGGGAGTGTAGGTTGGGGATGAGGGGTCAGGGAGTGTAGGATGGGGATGAGGGGTCAGGGGGTGTAGGATGGGGATGAGGGGTGAGGAGGGGGAGTGTAGGTTGGGGATGAGGGGTCAGGGAGTGTAGGATAGGGATGAGGGGTCAGGGAGTGTAGGATAGGGATGAGGGGTCAAGGGGTGTAGGATGGGGATGAGGGGTGAGGAGGGGGAGTGTAGGTTGGGGATGAGGGGTCAGGGAGTGTAGGATGGGGATGAGGGGTCAGGGGGTGTAGGATAGGGATGAGGGGTCAAGGGGTGTAGGATGGGGATGAGGGGTGAGGAGGGGGAGTGTAGGTTGGGGATGAGGGGTCAGGGAGTGTAGGATGGGGATGAGGGGTCAGGGGGTGTAGGATAGGGATGAGGGGTCAGAGTTCAGGGAGTGTAGGTTGGGGATGAGGGGTCAGGGGTGTAGGATAGGGATGAGGGGTCAGGGAGTGTAGGATAGGGATGAGGGGTCAAGGGGTGTAGGTTGGGGATGAGGGGTGAGGAGAGGGAGTGTAGGTTGGGGATGAGGGGTCAGGGAGTGTAGGATGGGGACGAGGGGTCAGAGTTCAGGGAGTGTAGGTTGGGGATGAGGGGTGAGGAGAGGGAGTGTAGGTTGGGGATGAGGGGTCAGGGAGTGTAGGTTGGGGATGAGGGGTCAGGGGGTGTAGGATAGGGATGAGGGGTCAAGGGGTGTAGGATGGGGATGAGGGGTGAGGAGGGGGAGTGTAGGATGGGGATGAGGGGTCAGGGGGTGTAGGATAGGGATGAGGGGTCAGAGTTCAGGGAGTGTAGGTTGGGGATGAGGGGTGAGGAGAATGAGCGTGGGGGGGGGGAAGGAAGGGTGTAGGGGTAATTGCGAGGGAAGGGTAAGAGATGCCTCGCCGGCAGCGGTGTTTCCGGGAGGCGGGGAGCGGGCCCGAGTCAGGGCCCCGCCCGGC